>NW_015150636.1:726350-728368 GCF_000732505.1 Cyprinodon variegatus | reverse complement strand
ACACGTTTTTTTAGACTGAAATCAGCAGTTAAAGCCAAAATTATTCATTCCTCTGGTATGTTTTTTTTTCTTCCCAACATCTTTCTGATGACTTGAAGACGTATACATTTGTTTTTGTTTTTATTGTGCATCTTTTTTTCAAACAAGCCTATTCCTTTAAGGTCAGTTTTTCAATCACTGGAAAAAAATCAAAATCTAGATAAGTCTTTTTTTCTTAAAATGGGTGCATTTGTTCTTGGATTGAGGAGGTAAAAGTGACATTTTGCCAATGGAACAAGACAATTTACGTTTAAAATAAGAAAACACACTTGCATTGCCTCATTTCAAGTGCATTTTATCTAATTATCTTATTTTAAGAGTAAAAATATTAACTCCATTTGCAAACCACCTCATTTATCTACTCAAATTAAGGGTAAATACACTCAATTTAAGAAATTTTTACTTATTTTTAGATCATTTTTCCAGTGATCGTGAAATAAATGTCTAATTTTCAGAGGTTGTGATTACTTTAGTCTGGGTAGGGATGAGAGGGTTTAATAAAGAAAAGTTGAAAGCAGCGTTGGATAAACTTCCAGAACCACGTTGTTGTGTTCCTCAGGTGGACTCTGGTAACACGACCCAGGCCTGCATGTGCAGCATTACGTAACGCCGCTCTCTGACACCGTCTGAATCCTTTCTTTGTGCGCAGAGATGCTGGATGCTGTGAAGGAGGTGCTGCCGACGCTCAGAGAGCAGGGAATCCGCGTGTTCCTCCTGTCTGACAGCTGCAGCATTGAAGGCATCACCGCTTTATCTGACAAGATATCTGAAGCCTCAGACGAGCCGCTGTCCCCTGAGCTGAGGGCCAACATTCACATCCGGAGTACGGCTCTCTACATCTACACGTCCGGCACCACAGGTACTCACTGCTTCAGCTGCAAAACACCTGAGGCAGATTAAAACCCCTCCCTTTGTTTGGTCTGATGGAAATATAAGCTAATTACCTTAGCACGCATCATCGCTCTCTGTGTCGGTATATTTAGTGATGCTCTGTGTTTCCTTACCCAGGAAACCATTAACCTTTTATAAATCTAAATTTCCAGCCAATAGTGTTATTGGAATCCAGTTCAAGAGCTTATTACCTTTGTAACATTCGAAAATATGGATATTTTGATGGCAAAAATTAATGCCAATGTAATAAGAAGAAACACCAACTTGCCCGAATATATTAAGAAAAATAACAAAAGTGCTTCTGGAAGAAATTCATTAAAAAAAACACTCTGAAAGTGAAAGAAACACATTTTTATTTGGTCCAACTTAACCTTAGAGGCATTAATGCAGATACTGGCACTTACATTTTTTAGTTTATAAACCTAAATATAATTGTAAACTAGGCTTATTAATTATTGAACTTTTCAATGAACTTTTTACCTTTTTTTCCACTTAATGTACAGTAGGTAATGTAGCGACTTCGATCCACCAACAGAGCCGCTGCTGGCTGAGAAGTTTCTCCAAGAAGCCATCCTGAGCCGCACTTGCATTTTCTTTCTTATTTATATTTCAAAAAGTTTCAAATGACAATGAGAACAGTGACGATGATGATGGTCAACAGAAAAGTTTGACAGAAACCTCCTCACCCAACACCCTGTTGGGTGCACTCCTTTCTTCTAAAATAACAAGGGACCCCCCCCCCCCTAAGCAATCTCCCTAGCTGTGGGAAGATCTGAACACCTGTGCCACCAAAATAATAAACAAAATATAAACGTTAACTTTGTACGGAAGACGATGAGGGCCACTGAAAAAAAAAAAAAAGTTAACTGATTTTTAAATTTTATTTCAGTTTAACATGAGAAAAAAGCCAGAATTCTGGGATTAAAGTCAGAATTCCGAGAAAAAAGTCAGAATTCGGACTTTAATCTCAGAATTCTGAGAAAAAACGGAGAATTCTGGGATTAAAGTCAGAATTCTGAGATTAAAGTCAGAATTCCGAGAAAAAAGTCAGAATTCGGACTTTAATCTCAGAATTCTGACTTTAATCT
>NW_015150636.1:722403-723471 GCF_000732505.1 Cyprinodon variegatus | reverse complement strand
AGGGCCCCCTGCCTGTTTTTGCCTAGGGCCCCACATTTCCTACATCCGCTCCTGTTTCTAAGCATTGATGGATGCAGCTTCTTGTTCAGAGGATAAGAACAGATCTTTATAACGCGTTTCACTCTGACTGTTAAAGGTTTGCCTAAAGCAGCCGTCGTCACCCATGAGAGGGTGTGGGCGGCCTCCTTCGTCCAGGCGGCGTCTGGAACCACTGCAGAGGACATCTTCTACCTCAACCTGCCTCTGTATCACAGCGCTGGCTTCCTCATCGGGCTGGCCGGAGGGATCGAGAGAGGTAAGGACTCAAGAGAAGCGCCGGAAGCTTCAGGCTTGGACGACTCCTGATCTGCTGGTATTTTTCCAGGTCTGACCATCGTGCTGAAGAGAAAGTTTTCCGCCTCTCAGTTCTGGGACGACTGCAGGAAGTATAACGTGACGGTGATGCAGTACATCGGCGAGACGCTGCGTTATCTCTGCAACATGCCCAAGGTGAGACTTTTTTTAACCCTTTCTGGGAAGTTTCTGCACTTCTCCACTTCCAATTCTTTTGCTTGTGCAGAAAGAGAACGAGAAGAACCACAAAGTCCGAATCGCCATCGGGAACGGAGTCCGAGCCGATGTTTGGAGGGAGTTCCTGAATCGATTCGGGGACATTAAGGTCAGAGAGCTGTATGCCGCCACCGAGGGGAACATCGGCTTCATCAACTACACCTCAAAGATCGGAGCCGTGGGACGGATCAATTTCCTGCACAGGGTAAGAGTAGTTCGCTCAAAACGGGGAAAAATAATCATGTTTCCAGCATCATGATCTCAGAATGAAATCTTGTTGTAGAGATGAACTGGTTATGCTTCCTTTAAATCATGTGACAGACTGTTATTTGACAGCATTTAGTGTTTTACTTCTGAACAGCTCCGCTCCACTTTTTTCCTCCCAGTTTATCTTTCCCTGCATGTTGATCAAGTTTGATGTTGAGAAGGAGGAACCGATCAGAAACTCAGAGGGTTTGTGCATCAAAGCAGAAATCGGTGAGTGACCCAACCTCTGATGTTATGTTATGTATGATAGAT
>NW_015150636.1:718110-719811 GCF_000732505.1 Cyprinodon variegatus | reverse complement strand
TGAAGCTCAGGGCATTTAGCTGAAGCTCAGGGCATTTAGCTGAAGCTCAGGGCATTTAGCTGAAGCTCAGGGCATTTAGCTGAAGCTCAGGGCATTTAGCTGAAGCTCAAGGCATTTAGCTGAAGCTCAGAGCATTTAGCATGCAGGCTGGAAAGTCAGACCACGGTGTTCCATGTTTTCTGTGTCCTCTGTGTGGCTGAACAGCTGGATTTATGATTATAACTGGATTTTGTTAGAGGTGTCAGAATAAAGAGCAAGCCACACTTTTCACATTTTCACTTAATTCTACTTAACATTATCATGTGTTGGTGACATAAACTATTTAAATAGACATTACTATGAAGGCCTGCAGCCATTCTAGGTATGAAAACTTTAAAGGTATTTTGCATTCTGATCATTTCTCAGTCCCGCTCTCAGACGCCTGCATCTCATTTTTATTACTAAATGTATTTCAATAAAGGATTTAATCTTTAATTTTAAAAAGATTGCAGTAAACATCTATAGTTAGACATGAAATGTGCAGAAAAACGGATACAAAAAAGTAAACATTGAGTCTGAAAAATGCTATATAGAGCAATGTTTTAAACATACAAGCGGCTCATCTTAGAAGATTTAATCCAGTGAAATTGCAATAATACAAATTAAATACATTATTGTATATAACACAGGCCAGATTCGAACCCGGGTCGCCCGCGTCGGGGACTAAGCCCTCCAAACATGGGTCATGCAAACTAACCAGAGCTAAAGATAAAAAAGGTAAACAAAGAATGAAGCTTAAACTGCTCAGGGAGCCGATGGAGCAAAGTCAGCTTTGGTGGAACTGACACTTACCTGAGAGAAAGTCAGCAACTGACACCATCTGCTAGCAAGAGAGGCTTGGCTAATGTATGCATTGCATCGCAGTAGTTCGGCCTTGGTTTTCTCTGACTGATGGTACTGATTTCTATTTTAACCAAGAGCAGCTGCTGAAGCAGAACCTACAGGAATAAAAGCCACACTTTGAAGTTTGACGTTTTTAAATCAGACAGGTGGTTTGAGAGGCGTGAAGGAAGCCATCTATGTTAAGAAAGAAAAACCAACCTTAAACAGGGGGGGTCCCCGAATCAAATGATCTTAAAAGTATATTTTAAGATCATTTGAGGTGAGAATATTATATTTTAAGCTTCACTATAAGGCCCATTTACTGATTTAATTTAACGTTAGCCCGTCTGCAGCAGCCCTCTCTCTGCATGAGCGTCCGCTGGATCTGATGGGGATATTTTAGTGTTATTTGGCAAAATGTTCATTTGATTCGTGTTTATCTGACTGTGTTAAATATTATTTCCCCACTAAATGAAAAAAATAAGAATTTATTATTATCTAGAGACTACCAATAACAGGAGGTGAAATGCAGCTCCAGACGAGCCGAGTGTGTGGTGATGTCATCACTGCGCTTCTCTTCCAATTGACTCAGATTTATTCTGCGTGCTCCTGTTCTCCCCAAGTCCAGACTTTTCTGTGTTCTTTATAAGAACACACTTGGCGAGAACACGAGTCCGTACTCGCGTTCTAGTGGATTGAGAAACGGCCAAAGACGGGTAAGGGGCATTGCAGGCTAATAAAGAAACAAAACGACCTCCATTCCAAAGGGGGGGACCCATTTATCAGGTTTAATCTGCATGTTTTTTAAGCCAAAACCTGGAACTCAACCCTATTTCTGAC
>NW_015150636.1:713812-715261 GCF_000732505.1 Cyprinodon variegatus | reverse complement strand
CACTGGCCCTAATCCTCTTCCGTACAAATATGATCCCAGTTAGTTCATTAATAAATGAGCTAACTGGGATGAAACCAGCTGCTTCCTGGGATCACTGGAGAAATGTGAACAAATATCCATCATTTTTAAGCCAACAGCAGCAGCGGATTAGATAATCCTTCCTTTTACACACAGGAAGTCAGACCAGTGATTGAAGGAGCCTCATAAAGTGATAAACCTTGTTTCCATGTTTAAACTATTTGCATCAGTTTGCTTTGAAACTCTACTTGCTTATTATGGAAAAATGAATTTTAAGGTTTTTAAAGCAGATCACACTGCAAAAACGATCTAAAAATAAGTAAAAATTTCTTGAATTAAGTGTTTCACCCTTAATTTGAGCAGGTTAATGAGATAGTTTGCCAATGGAATGTGTAATCTTACTCTTAAAATAAGATAATTAGATAATATGCACTTGAAATAAGACGATGCAATTGTGTTTTCATATTTTAAGTGTTAATTTTCTTGTTCCATTGGCAAAACGTCTCTTTTACCTCCTCAATTCAAGAACGAATGCACTTATTTTAAGAAAAAAATGACTTATCTAGATTTAGATTTTTTGCAGTGCAGTGGTCTGTTTCTGATCTATGGCTGACATTCCTGCACGCTGCTGAATGTATAAACCAGAGGATGCAGCGTCAGCAGGGGGGGGCAGGTGTCCCTCTTTATGTTTGAGAAAAAAAACAACCTTTCCAGTCTTCATTCCTGCACTGATTAGGAGAGTTTCCTCATGTTCAGCCGACCCTGCATCTCGTTAGTCGGCACCACAGGCCATAAGCTCCACGTCTGCAGGCTAACCTGTCCTCTCCTCGCTGCTGCCTCGTACCCGTTTACCTGATTTTGTGCAGATAAGTTTTTTGTAATTCCGTTCTAAAATGTAACTTAAAGCTATAAATGGAAGCTATAAGTTGGACAGAGTTCCTATAAGATCTGAAACAATTAGTTGGATTAATCCATTATTGAAATAATAGTAAACTAATTCTGTAATTGATTAATCGTTAACTGGAGAATAGAGGCTCTAAAACCTTTAGCTGACAGGCGACTCACTGAGAGCAGCAAAAGTATCGTAAATACCATCTAGTTTAGGGGTAAACATTTAAACATCAGCGGGTCCGAATAAAGAAAATCAACCAGGAAAGGTCCGAAGACATTTTTATTTATTATCTGTTACTTTAAAAAGAATTTAACACTGAAATAAAATTAGGTTTTTATTAATCTGTGATATATATTGAATTTTTAAATAAAAAATAGAAAATTTTTTCCATTTTAAAAGTGTTTTTTTAAGTAGAGAACAAAAATTGTTCAGTTCAGTATAAAGACAATTAGCTGCGACATGAATTAAGATGCTATTCAATTCTATTCAGTTTATTTCTATAGCTCTAATTCACATCATGTCATCTCAGGTCACTTTCC
>NW_015150636.1:709622-712057 GCF_000732505.1 Cyprinodon variegatus | reverse complement strand
GTCAAACCAATGCTAAAGTAGAACTTCACACGATGCTCCACTTTCCTCACTTTAAGGAACAAAGGGCTTCTTGTAGGAGTTGTTATAAAATACAATTTTATTCTCATAATTTTAGGACTTTATTTTCTAATTTTACGACTTTATTATTGAAATACGTAGAAAAAAAAAAACTCTAGCCTGGCCCTAATCATCGGCAGTATTAGGATAATTATCATTGATGATGGTTGAGTTTATTACACCCTGATATTAGCTGCATGTTGCGCATCAGAACTGATTTTTTTCCTCAGTTGTTTATCTAATTAATACATTTTCACTGTCCAGTTACAGTTATAATCTTCATTCTGAACGTAGAAAAAATGTAAGAATGGAATTTGAGCGGCGTCCTTCAGCTAAGAACAAATTGTAATAATTTGATAAGGCTGGATCCATGGATGTCTCCTCATCTGCTAACGTGTTTGATGTAGAATAAGATGATGATACTGCAGATGTATAACATGATTCTCTCTGTCAGCGCCACAGGGAGCCCGGTTGGTGAGCAGCTGCCTTCTGTAACTCTGAGCAATTTCTCTGATCAGAGTAAAATCACAATTTCTATCAAAATGTGCCGTCATGTCTCCTGGTTATTTAATACACTGGAAAAAATACAAATCTATATAAGTCATTTTTTTCTTAAAATTAGTGCATTTGTTCTTGAATTGAGGAGGTAAAAGAGACATTTTCCCAACGTGTTTCTTATTTTAAATAAGAAACACAATTGCATTTTCTTATTTCAAGTGCATATTATCTAATTATCTTATTTTAAGAGTAAAAATACTCATTCCATTGGCAGACTGTCTCATTTAGCTATTCAAGTTAAGGGTAAATACACTTAATTTAGGAGGTTTTGACTTATTTCTAGATTTTTTTTGCAGTGTACATATAAGTTATGAAGTCTTAAAAAAATGGAAAAAATGGAAATCTAGATGAGTCATTTCTTTCCTAAAATAAGTGCATTTTTGTCTTGAATCGAGGAGGTAAATGAGACACTTTGCCAATGAAACAAGACAATTTACATCTAAAATAAGAAAAAAATATATTTTAATTGTCTTATATCAAGTGTATATTATCTGATTACCTTATTTTAAGTGTAAAAATCCTCATTCCATTGGCAAATCATCTTATTTACCTGCTTGAATTAAGGGTAAATACACTTAATTTAAGATATTTTGACTTATTTCTAGATCGTTTTTGCAGTGTATTTAAAGCGTTTGTCCTGCACTGGAAAAAAATTGAAATCTAGATAAGTTCTTTAATCTTAAAATAACTATATTTGTTCTTGAACTGAGGATGTAAAAGGGACATTTTGCCAATGGAACAAGACAATTTACATTTAAAATAAGAAAACACAATTACATTGTCTTATTTCAAGTGCATATTATCTAATTATATTATTTTAAGAATAAAAATACTCATTCCATTGGCAAACTATCTCATTTACCTACTCAAATTAAGGGTAAATACACCTAGTTTAAGAAATTTTTACTTATTTCTAGATCGTTTTTTCAGTGTGAGTGATTAATTTTCTGGAAAACGAACCAGAGAGAGAAAGCTTCAAGGTGTAGAACCAGATCTTTAACACAATATAAAACAAAAACATTAAGCAAAGAGTGTAATAAAAAGAAAATAAATATTATAAAGAAATGATAAAAGCAGTGTGCGTTTTTATAGAAGAAATGGGGTCAGTTGATGACGCCTGGTGTTTCCTCCTGTTCCGCAGCCGTCCCTGGAGATGACAGGAACGTTCAAGATGAAGAAGGTGAAGCTGGTGGAGGAGGGATTCAGCCCTGCTCTCATTAACGAGCCGCTTTACTTCCTGGATCCTGACCTAAAGACTTACAACCCTCTGACAGAAGAGATCTACGGCCAGATCAGCTCCGGGAAGGTCAAACTCTAACAGAAACGCGACTCAACGTTTGGTTTTATTTTAATTTTAATTGAGGACTTAACTTCTCATCCGTTGGACCTTAATCAACTAATCTCAGGGAGAAACTTTTGACCCAGCACTTGTTTGTTTAAAGATTTTCTTTTTTTTATTAACACGTTCACTGCACACCTCTACAGATGTTTTAATTCATCATCCTGAGTGTTTCAGAATGTTTTTAAATAAATCCTTAGAATAAAAATATTCCCATCTGCTTCCTGTCTTCTGTTGATCAGATCAAAGAACTGCTTTAATGATTGGCAGCTGATAACCAGGGGCGGATTCAGGAAATGTGGGGCCCTAGGCAAAGGCAGGCAGGGGGCCCTCTGAATGGAGAAGACATAGAACAGCCCCATTCTCCAGATAGAGAAATGTGAATAGAATAGACATCCATTATCTGTTCTAGGTTTTGTCCCTCTCTTCTTGTCCCTTTTCTTCTTGTTTTCCTCTCTATGTTTTGTACTCAGCTGACTTT
>NW_015150636.1:704508-708376 GCF_000732505.1 Cyprinodon variegatus | reverse complement strand
TCTCTATCTGGAGAATGGGGCTGTTCTATGTCTTCTCCATTCAGAGGGGCCCCTGCCTGTCTTTGCCTAGGGCCCCACATTTCCTAAATCCGCCCCTGTTTCTAACATGCAGTAATAGATTTGCAGAAAAAAACACGACAGCAGAAAACAAACCTTTACTTTATAAATGGATTTATTTAGTAATACAGTGGTATACTTAAAAATGTGTTGCAAAGAAAAAAAAAAAGAACAGAACAGAAATAAAATGAAAATAAATAAAAAGTATGTCGGCCACACGGGAAAATAAAACTAGTGTTGGTTTGAAGCGTCTGTGGTATCATATCAAAAGAAAAAAATAGTACCGATGTGCCATAATAAATCGTCTATTAGTACAAAAATACATTTCAGGGCACACAATACCGCATCCAGTATCACAAATAAAGGAAGGGGCCGCTGTTCAAAGCGGCCCCCCTTAAGTACATCTTTTTAAAATCAGTTAAACCAAGCACTTCTCTAGTTTGTAAATAAGAATAAAAAGTTTTCTGACAGTTAAAAATGCCTTTAAGTAACGTATCTGTCTGTGTGTATATGTTGGTAGAAAAAGGTTGGACTTATTACTGCTTATGTCAGTTCCAAGGCTCAGGGGTTTAACCGGAATACAAACATAACCAATTTAACCGCTTCCTCTTTTTTAAACAAACCGTTTTCTCTTTTATACAAAATAACAAAGATGTACAAAAGGTCATTTACAGAGAACCAAGGCCATATGCTAGCAGGTATGTACAGCCACGTTTAAACATCTTCTAGCGTTGTGTATTTTCCTCACACTTCATATGCATAGCAGTAAAGGAAAGCAAACCGTTTTTTCATCAGCCCCAATTATTCCGTGTGCTAAATCCGAGTTCCGTGTTTGATGAAAAAAGAAATGCAAGAATATCTTTCTTTTTTTTTCTCCTCCTGCAGATAATCGTTATAACTCAAGGATCCCATGTTGGAAGGTTTTTTTTGTTTTGTTTTTTTTTACTGAAAAGTTAAATATGCAGATAAGGCATCACTGCTTGCAGTGTACGATGGGGTTTTCATGTTGAACTTAGTTAGCAGGCGTCTGGACCTGAGTCGTAGCACATGCATAGATCTCTAGACAGCAGGAGTTTGTAAAATCAAGTCAGTATATTTATCTATGTTAAAACATTTCCTTCTTTTTTTTTTCTACAAAAAAACAAACAAAAACGGCCCAAAGGAACGGGCTTCTGATGCTACTTAATACTTTCATTCTTCGTAGTTTTTTCATAACGTCTTCCTTGGTGAAGGGAAGTCCTGGGAGATCCTCCATGAGTGAAACGCATGACCACTTAGCTCGCAAACAAAGGCTCTGCTTATACAAATTTCATGTTTGTGTGGATTTTGTTTTCTCTTTACACAGTACACAAAAATCTTGCTGCGATATTAAATAAGGTTCCAAAATTCTCCTTTTTTTTTTTTGCACCACTGAAACCTTTTAAAAAAGTGAGCTAAAAATGTCAAAATGAGATAATCCAGTCCTGTAGCACTGGTCATGCATTCCAACTTCTCTTCCTTAGATTAAATAACTTTTCTCTTATTTGTTCTTTTTTTTTTTTGCAAGCCTTGAAAGCACCGAAAACAAAAGAAAATAAAGAAAGAAATGAGAAAAGGTCCAGATGCTGGACTCCTCCGACTCGCTTCATAGTGAGAAAGACTGTTTCTCTACTTGATAAAGTTCTGGGCACAGTAAACTAAGTGGGGGGGGGCGTTTATCACATTCGTTAACAGGCCAGCTGTCGCCCTCTTCAGAAGTGGTCAATGAGCACAGACACGCAGTTTGCACCCACCAGGTAGTTTGGGTCTCCGGGGAGAGATTTGTTCTGCCAGGTTTTAGGATCACCTGCAGGGAGACAAGAAGCAGACGCCATCAGGGCGCAGAAATAAAGACGCTGTGTTAACAATAAATATCAGGATTAACATTAAATCAAAAGATTTTCATGAGCTGATGCAAGGTGAGAGTGATTCCAAAAAAGGTAGAAAAGACTTTGTTTCAAAGTTTGAAGACGTTTCTCTTCCATCCAGGGAGATTTTTCAATTCAAAATGTCAGAAATAGCGTTTAGTTCCAGGTTTTATCCAGCAGACCAACAAAGCCTGGTTTTAGTTTAGAAAACATGCAGATTGAGACGGATGAACGGGTCCCCCCCTTTGGAATGGGGTCTGTGGAGTTAGAAGATGAGACAGAGATATTTCTTGCAAGAAAAAAAGGTTCAGTTTTATTTATCGTCCTCAGATGGAGATAGAGCTCTGACTGGGTAATTCCCCATAGACACACTCTCCCTTGGAACTATCCCACCGCTACATAAAGAACTTTCTCACACTTGAACATTCGGTTATTCCCAAGAAAAAACACTTCAATTAATCAAGGACATAAATTTTAGCCAGATAAACACTCAGAGCAGGTCTCCTCATTCTCATCTCTCATTTCCCTCCATTAATCCTTGTCTAGAGTCGGGAGGCACCTGCTTTCTGTTTTCCCCAATCTTAACTCCAGCATACAGACTGGTACCAGACTTCTAAGCAATCACCCCTATTTAGACAAAGGATAAATATTTTATCTCAGAAAAAGGCCATGGTAAAATATGCTTCCACAGGCCGCTTGGCCTCTTTGTTAGCCTGCAATGTCCCATACCTGTCTATGTCTCTGAATGGGGGTCGTTAGAGAGAATAGTTGGCGTGGGTGAATAGGAGAGGTCTTCTGTTCCCCTGTAAAGGTTGGTGGGGCTGCCATGATGGCGGGAAGGAATCAACTCTATCGCTGCATTGCAGGATTTTGAAAGCTGAAATCTGAGTCAGATTAGGTCTGGAGGTTTGGTCTTTAGGATGAACTAGTCTCTGTTTAAAGGTCTGTTTGGTTTGAAATATTCTGGGATTCTGTGTTTGGAGAATCACAAGCTAACAAAGAAGCCAAACGACCCCCGTTCCAAAGGGGTGGACCCATCATCCGATTCTATCTGCATGTTTTCTAAACAGAAACCAGGCTTTGTTGGTCTGCTGGATAAAACCTGGAACTAAACGCTATTTCTGACATTTTGAATAGAAAAATCTTCCTGGATGGAAGAGAAACGTCTTCAAACCTGGAAATAAAGTCCAGTGGATTGATTTAAAATTTTTTGGAACGACTATGACCTGGATGACTGAGAATCTTTAACAGCAAAAGTGAAAGTAGTTGATTGGTTAACGTTCAGATCAAAGGATTTATTAAGATCTGATCTTTAAACTTCTATTAGGATCAAACTACAGAGAAGATGTCAGGAGACATCAGCTGGAGACAGAGAGAGATCCACCAACTGTTAGCTTCCTTGGATCGCTCATCATCAAGATGGGAGAACCGACCAAAGGGAGTAACTCAACATTCACTCCTTCACTCACACACTGATGATGGTGAGCTACATCAGAGCCACCGCTGCCCTGCGGCTCACTGACAGAAGCCAGGCTGCCGCACACCGGCGCCACAAGAGATTGACTCGATAAACAAGATTCATAAATAGAATGAAACACGGTGGAGGAAGAATTATAATCTGGGCCTAAATGGTGCATGAAAGGTTTTCAAAACGTCCTAATATTTTATAAATGTTTTTGTTTTAGAGACGTGATGTTCCATCATTCTCAGAAAGAACCAGAACTTTGTTTAAAGTCAACGTTGGAAAACATGGAAGAAGAGCTCATTCTGGTCAGGAAGCTTCACGTTTCTGACAGATCGTGTTTAAAATGCAAGAAAAAAAAAAAGGTCTGGCTGAAAAAAAAAGCTGCATCCTACGGCAGAGGATTAGGGCCCCTGAAAAAACAAAAAAGTTAACAGATTTTTAAATTTTATTTCAGTTTAAT
>NW_015150636.1:700237-703983 GCF_000732505.1 Cyprinodon variegatus | reverse complement strand
CGGGTCGCACAGCGTGAGAACAAACATCGTTAGCTGCAAACTTTTAAACCCTGCGGTTTCATCGTGCAGTGTGAGCTGTAGCTGCGAGCAACGATTGAAACAAATCGCAGTGTACGCCCGGCATCTTCTGGTTATTTTTTACAAGCCCGGTGATTATGGACAAAAATCAGCAACGGTTCTGTTTGTGTTCTTCACCATTTTCTTTATGATTTGATGATTTATGTAGAAAAATAGATGAGAAATTTAATATGAACAGAAAGAAGACAGATAGGAGTATGTGAAAGCACGGATTCTCCATTCACACATTCCCTGTTGCACCGTTCTCTTCACAGATGCAGGATGAAAATAAAATGATGAGAGTAATTGAAGCTAAGGGGGCTAAAGGTTTTCCGTTTTTAAATCTGTGAACATCCTGCCTGATCAAAGCCAGCCCACAGACCCCAAAAGGACAGACAGAGAGGACAGCGTACCCGACGAGGAGTCGGAGGATTTTAGAGCAAAAGACCAACCATCAGGGGTCATAGACGCACAGTGAGGTAAGCGCAGCTCCACCGGCTTCAGGAATTTGAGTCCGTGAGGGCCGCACATCACCAGCGGACTTAGCAGCGTTTCTCCTGCAAAGAAACACGACAGGATTTAAATTCCACCGATTAGGCACAGAGTTTAGCAGCACAGAGGGATTATCCTTTAACTAATGAAGCTCAGAGAGGGGGGGGGGCACAGTGAGGACTATTAGGGAGGTTATAAACCAGGAACACCTCAGAAAAAGATTTTACTTTTGTTTCCGTCTAAAATAATCCCAAAATATCATCATCTGGATGTTAATTTTAATCTGACATTAGCAGCAGAAGCAAAGAAACCCGTAGTCCTAAGCTGTGAGTCATTCCTTGGCATAATGGGGACAGGGAGGATGGGGGGGGGCTGACCTTTCTCCTTGTCCAGGGGGGGCAGGATGCTGTTGTCCCGGCACACCTTAAAGTAAATCTCCTGCTCCACGCTCTCCGGTATGGCCCCCTGCGGAATGATGATGCTGACGCCGGTTTCGATGGAGCTCAGGACTCCTCCGTTACTGTTAAAGACGCCGCGGGCGGTGGCTACCACTGTGTGCCCTTCATCCTCGTCATCATCATCCAACGCGCTGGGGCTGCGGGACAGAGGGAAGCGAGTCAGCATCATCAGTCAAACAGCGGCGCAGCAGAGGGGAGGCGAGCGAACCTCCGCGGTTCCTCCTGTCTTACCTCACAGGGATGGCCTTGGGAATGGCGTTGACGTTATTGTGCTGGTATTTGGGCCTGTTGTCCATGGTGCGGGTGAAGGTGTCCAGGCCGCTGTCATGGTCCAGGGGCTGAGGGGACAGCTGAGGTTTCCCAGAGGTGTTGCTCACCCCTCCAGGCTTAGCCAGGAGGTCCGTCTTCACCTGTGTGTCGTTAGGCAGCAGGTTGTGGTTGAACTTTGGGCTGTCAAACTTGCGCTCGAAAGGCCGGGCTGCACTGGTGTAAGGCTTGGGAACGTAGCGGTTGTAGCTGGTTGAAGGCGGGGCACCCAGCGCCTTTGAGGGAGGGGCATCCGTGCCGTTAACAGGGACTTTATCAGGGAGGCCTCTGGGAGGCAGGTAACCTCCTGTAGAGGGTTCGTCCCTGCTGGGGGGTCTGAGAGCTGCCAGGTCAGATTTAGGGTTCGGGGAGGTCAGAGGTTCAGGTATGGAGTTAGCTGGAAAACAAGGAAAGGGAGAAAAAACTGTTCAAAACATGATGTATTTAATGTAAAACTGACAGAACATTTAAAGAGGCATTCAGCTCGACAGCAACTAAACTGCATCAGTCTTTTACAGCAGCGGAGCTTTTTCACATTTGAATAAGCTCTTTAGAAATGAGCTTATTTTTAGCTAATTTTTCCCAGTTAGGGTTAGTGGATGAGCAAACATCCTCCTGAATGGGGAGCGGTAATGGCGCTGCACTCTGTTCATATTGACACAGAGTAGATAAAACAAAAAACGTTTACATCTTTACTGAAAGTCCAACCTATGGATGTGAGGAGTGTTTTACCAGCTGCACTGCATCTTAGGATTAACATATTATATACAGTAGTAAGATATTTTACCCAACTATCAAAAAAACAATCAGTTTCTTCAGTTGAACTTCCGCCTAGGCTCCATATTGCCAAATAGATTTTTTTTTCATACACCCCTATTGTTATTTCTGTTAGGTTTGTTATTTATACATCATGTGCAATGTTATTCTGTCAGCCAGATTAGAGAGAGAAGAAGGCCTTCCTTCACATGGTGGACGTCACTGTGTGTACGGAGGTCATCTAATCAGGACAGCCTTCATTGTCTTTAAAAATACACAGGATATGGGCGCATCTTGGAGCCGGACTGATAAAGGAGAGCTATGTGTAATCCTGGGGTAAAGAGGCAAGATGCATAAAGGTCAGGGCATGGATGGCGTGTCAGTTTCTGATACGGACAGCTAAGCATCCACCTGATGCAACACATGGACTCCTGGGGTATAAGAAGGAGGAGATGACCTTGTTCGGGGCTCAATCTTTGCCGCTACAGCTGTGCCGAATCTAAGCAATTTCTCTGTCCTGTAACGACCTGACCTGGAATAAACGCTGTTACTTTTTTACTCCTGTTTTATAGTCCATTTTATATGGTTTTACCCAGTTTGAGTTAGGAGTAGTAAATAACTTGCTCCCAGGAAAAGAACCGGTGGGGAAGTTCGAGGTGCAGCCGCCTTCAGGGGGACCTAACGTCCATATTTAACATTTTCAACCATATTTTCACCTCATGTTAAGAAAAAGTTGATAAGAAATTGTATAACAATGAAAACTGAAGTTCCTAATGTGTGTGAGGGAAGAAGAGTGAATTAGAGGAGAATAACAGTTTCTAGAACTTACCATCAACGGGGCTGAGTTTGGGCAGCGTGTTCGGAGGGTTAACTGGAGCTGGGGGTGCGTACTGAGTGGAGGGACTGATTTGGGGCAAAGCTTCATATCTTTTCTCCACAGGGCTCACCTTCTCCAAAGACTCGACCCTTTGAGGAAGAAAACAGCAGCGCGTGTGAGACCAGTAATGCTATGAGGAGGTCCTACTAGCAGACGGTGAGCTGGTCTACCTGTGGTACGGGTAGGACAGCTGGGCTGGTTTGGACACGTCATGAAATCGGTTGATACCGGGTCCAGGTTGGCCCATCGCCTTGCTGTCAAAGCTGCGCCGGTCAAAGTAGGACAGCTGCTTCCTGTAGTACTCTTCATCATCATCTAGGTCATAGTGGTTAGAGCGAACCACGTCATCCAGAGGCTTCGAATGAGGCTTCTGCGGCTCAGGAGCCCTGAAGACAAAAAAACACAGTTTTATAGCAAACATTACATATATATATTTATATATATACTCTAAACATCAAAGCGGCCTTACTAATAATAGATGAATTACACAGAGGATCACTGTAAACCTCAGATGTAATGTATTTCAATCAGTTAATTAATCAAAAGTTCACCACTAGATGGAGCACAAGCAACAGCAGCTCTGCTATAATCCAGCGTCTTCCTTTAGTTTGGAGGTGAGGATTAGATACCTGTAGGTAGACTTCTCCTGCTCCAGGTTGCTGAGGGAGTTGGCTTTGAGGACGGGGGCGGGAGCATTCACAGGCTTAGGAACATCTGCAGGCTGCAGAACAAACAACAAGGCCTGCTTTATATGGAAGGAACCCTCAATACCAAACTTTAGGTTATTTACAAATTTCTTA
>NW_015150636.1:697232-699901 GCF_000732505.1 Cyprinodon variegatus | reverse complement strand
GTACTTTTGCCATCTCTGAATTAGATTTACATTTTTTTGCAGTGTTCTTCCTGTTCAAAGGGAGTTTTTCCTCTCCACTGTCGCTACAAGCATGCTTAGTGTGAGGGATTGCTGAAGAGTCAATGAGTCGATGCAATCAGCTGGTTTTCCTTAGATAGAAACCTTTGAATCAATCTGACTGGATGATCTGGTTAAATTCTCTCTGTAAAGTCACATGTTGTGAATTGTTCTACATAAATAAACTGAAATAAATTGAATAACCAGATAACCAAAGGTTCCTTAAAGAAGATTTGTTGTTTTTAAAGAAATTAAACCAGGTGAGACTAAAACCTTTAAGGCTGATTTATACTTTGAAACCAGGTCGTCTGCGTAGGCGTCGCAGTGAACAAATAGACGTCCCCGCCCCCTCCGCAGACACCCTGCTGCAGCTCTCCCAATTTTGATATAATTCCTGCTCTAAGTGGGTCAGTCTGTCACATTTTACAGTCTCTAAACTCCAGTTACTGATTAATTACTAAATTAGTTGATGATTATTTCAATAATTGATTGATTCACGATTCATCTGATTGGATTCATTTTTAGTTTGAATAATTAGGCAAGTTATTTTGGTCCTTCTTAGTGCATATAAATATCTCCAGTGTTCATTTTAAATGCCATGATAATCACATTTAATGAATTTTAATGCCAATTACAGTAAGACCTTAATTTAAACAATAATAATGTATTTTTAGTGACCTACAGAAACCCTGGTGTGGCCTGTTTAAGGAACGTACCCTGAGCACCGAAGACTCGCCGTCTTTAGCTCTGTCCATGGAAACAGAGCGTTTATTCTCAAACATCTTCACTCTGTTGAGCACTGACTGCGGCTTCATGGCCGGATCGTCATCCAGGTCTTCCCGAGGTGGAGGAGGAGGAAGCGGCTTGGAGGTCGGAGTGACTGCTGGCTCTCCCGGCGAAGGCAGGGCGTCCGGTTTCGGCGGAAGAGCGCTGGGTTCGGAGTTGACGACGGGCTCGTGTATCCCTGGCTTATAAACCCGGTTTGAAAGCCCAGACATGTAGGCGGGCCGCAGACCGGAGTCGCCGTAATAGTGCTTTGGAGGCTCTGGCGAGCGAGGAGAATTGATGGGAAAGCTGCGTGATTCTACCTCATAAGGAGAAAGGGCGTCGTAGGTTCCTGGGGGTGGGGGAGGGGGCTCATCATAACGGATGGGCCCAGGTTTACTGTGCCGTGGTCTGCTGTCATAGCCCGCCGCCGGGGCCTCATCGTAGCGTGGCTGTGGGGGGCTGTACTCCCTCCCTGGTCCGTCCTCGTAGGGCGAGCGAGGACTGTAGCCCATGGGTTGCTGGTGGCCCGGCTGGTACCCGGCGGGCTGGGGGGACGAGGTCTGCTGGTCGTATGGGGGCCACTGTTCGTTGTAATGAGGCACACGGTTGTCGTAGTGCAGGTGAGAGTCCGCGTTGTGAGGCTTTGGTTCTGCGTAGCCGCCTCCGTCGTATCCATAAGGCGGGTGGTCGTATTCACGGTATGGCTGTTTGTCCGGAAACGGCGGCTGGTGACTGTAGCTCAGAGACTGCTTCAGACCGTGGTTGATTCGCACTGGGTCCTCCATATTGTACAGATCTTTCTTGTACATCTGCGAAGAAATGACAACAATTAAAATGATTTCTCAAACCTACCCAGCTGAAGAGCAGAGAGCAGCTAAAGAGCAGCAGTTTACACCCAAAACACCAGAACAAATTCTGGCTAAAAGGAAATATGGAGCCATGCAAAAGTATTTACACTCTTCAACCTTTAACATATTCTCTCATGTTACAGCTTTATTGACATAAACAATAGGAAACCAAAATCTGGACGAGGAAAAGTGGGAGAAAAAGGGTTTTCAGAGGTGCTTAGAAATAAAAATTTGTTGAGGTGTAGAATCCAGCCAGCCTCGACGTGAAAGGAAACTACTTTATTATATGACCAGTGCGTTCGGATTTATTCCTTTTATCAATAAAAAATCAAACATAAGGGGTCCGTTTCACAAAGCAGGTTTGACAAACTCAGACTAAAATCCTCCACTCTGAAATGATCTAGTCTGAGGTCGGAAACTCTGTGTTTTCAGTTCCATAAGAGCTGCTGTGAGTTTAATAAACTCTGAGTAGGTCCTTTCAACAAGTAAGAAAAGCCGTTATCAGTGGAGCCCCGATTCGACGAGTCTCCATGACAACAGGCAACAGGAAGTGTCCTTTTCCCACCACTGAAACTAGCCATTTTAATGAAAAAAATTAAACAATAGAGAATGTGTATAAAAGACATAGAAACAGCGCTAAAGCTTTGACGAAGAGGAAGGTTGTGAAGGAGAAGATTGTTGCTCAACTTAATGCGTAGGTTTATATGAAGTGGACTACAGTATGGCAGGCCGTTTTTACGTTTATTAACGGCACTCCTCTGTGTTGTTCCATTTGTAGATCACTGAAATAAGATTCTTTCTGATCAAAATAATAATAATGCAGGGGTTGACGTTAAGGATTTTCACATTTCATTTGCCCAGAAACAATTTTTACTTGCCCAGTATAATGTTTGATAAATATAGTTCCTAATATTCATTTTTGTATATACATCAATGAAACATGTTTGTTTTTTAAATGTTTTTTGTAATTCAGTATTTTTTAAGTTTCCAGGTTCC
>NW_015150636.1:687624-695866 GCF_000732505.1 Cyprinodon variegatus | reverse complement strand
TAACCTAAGGTAATTCCTTCTCCCCCCATGGAATTCATTAATCTATTTATGTGTAATCTGAAAATAATTTCATTAGTTCTTCATGAACTATAAAAAGAAAAAAGAAATGATCGGCATGTCGTTCATATTAAACCAAAAAAAAATAATAATAATAATCTCATATCCTGTTGTAGAATCCTCTCTACATAAATATCGTATTCCCTGTGAATTAATGCCGATTATCCTTTTATAGGATCGTCATCAAAGGGACATGATAAAACCTGTCTCTAACGGACCTAGTGAATGAAATTTTTAATTGTATGCACAAAACTATGACAAGTCCTGCTAAATCAGGAAATAAAAGAACGTGAGAGTGGAGACAGAGGACTAGCGCTGGGAAGAATGTTACTACGGCAACAGAAACAGGGGTTGAGGAAAGTCTTTGTGGAACGGAAAACTCAGAGTTTCCCTGATTTCAGGTTTAGAAACTTTCAGTAAACCTGCTTTTTTAAACAGACCCCAGGAACCCAAGGAACACCAAAAACAAACCCATCGTTTTCCTTCCACTTCTCAATAAGGCACAGATTCATATTAATCTAACAATTAAGCTTGTTGCTGTAACATTAAATGTGAAAAAGTTCAGTGTATAAATATATTTTGCAAAGTACCATAAACTAAGCCTCAAAAAGCTTAAGATAAAGGATACAGATCCAATCGTTAGGGATAAATCCTGAACTAATTGATCAGATTTAACGAGCATATCGTTGTTCTTTATTTATCAACCATTCTGAATGCCTGTTTGAAAGGTTGCCTTTCAGGGAAAAGCAAAAAACAATTTAAACAAAACTGAATTTTACCAATTTGAAAGTTTTTACTGATTTCTAACAATTTGCAGATTTCTGAAAGGCCTCATGTCAAACATATGATGTGTAGCCTGTAGACAGTAAAGTTACAGCACTTCCTATGGAAGAAGGCTAATTTGTTAGCAGCTAGTAAGAAGAAAACCACTCAACCAGGAATATAATCTACTGGGTTTAATTCTCTGTGGGATGAAATTTAGTTTGAGTTGTTGATATAACAAAGAAGACTGTCTGCAGGTTAGCTTTCATCATGCAACAAACATTCAGTTTGTAACTAATGCAATGTCAAACTACTGGCACTACAACAGACAACACATCTACCCACTACAGATCTACTGTCAGTGCTGCTAAGGTTCATCTACTGTAGAGCGTCCAAGCTGAAAGGAAACCCCGCCCCCCAAAGAAAAATCAAATCAAACAAACACCAGGAGCCATGCAAAGGAAGTAAGAGGCAACAATTAGGGCTGGTTGTGGATGTCTTCACCCTGATCAGAGACTCAGATGTAACCAGTCGTTCTGGTCTCCCAGCCCACTGTGGTGCATGTGGACAAACGTGTCGCACATTTCCTCTGGGAGCCAAAGGAACACAGTGGGCTTAGTGAGTCACACAGTGTGGACATGACATGCAGAGCGCGAGTGGAAAGCATGTGTGAGAAGACAGGCAGTTAAAAGAGCAGGCTGGGGCCCAGGCCCGGTCCGAGTGGCTGGTGAAACAGCGGATACCTTTGGTTCAGGACCGGGGGGTTCATGTGGTGGTGGAGGTGGTGGTGGTGGGGGCTGAATAAGCTCAGGGACAGGGCTGGGGCTGTTAATTGAGTCAGCCTGAGGAGCTGCGGCTGCAGCAGGCGGCTCCTCTAGTTGGACAGGCTGCTCAGCAGCTGGGGAGGCTACCACCGGCGGAGGCAACGAGGGCAGAGCAGCCTCACCTTGCTGTGAAGTATTGTTAAGAGACATTTATCACACAGCCCGCCAAAGGCACACAAAAACATCTCAGCCAAATGCTATGATCTGATTATTCACACTCAGCCAGAAAATACAGACATGTGGTTTGATTAGATAGCACAATGCTAACAGAAGATAATAAATCTTAGAGATGCACCTGAAACTAAATCAGCTGTCAGAAACTAAAAAATCACATTTTCCACTGACTGTATAGGAAATGGGCAACACTTAAAAGTCAGGTAGAAAAACACTCTTTACTGTGGATGCTGTGACAAAGAGAGGAAAACTTAGAGTAAGCTAGCTTTAGTATTAGTGAGGTGTTCAACAGACAACAGATGAAATTCTGAGATGAAAAGAAGAAATTTGTTTAAATGAAATAAAAAGACCAAGCCTGCTGTTCACTGATGAGAGAAAAAAAGCAAACAAACAAAAACCAAATGAGTCACAACTCCATCATTTTTAAATGTTATTGGAAACTTCAGATCTTTCCTTAAAAACATTTATTGTCTTGAATCTTGCCAACATTGGATGCAGCTTTAACGACCATAAGGAGTGTTTCCTCCTCCATGATGATTAAAGCACCACAGCTTGATTCTGCCCTGGATTACAGAACTGATTGATTCCCCTAAATGGATCACGGTTCTGTCATTAACTAACATTACCAGAACCAGAACCACGCATGGAGAAGCAGCTTTTAGTTCTTATGCTAAACTAATCTGGAACAAACTCCAAGAAAGAAAACCTGAGCTGCTTTAAATAGAGAAATAAAACACATTTTAGGAGTGACCTTTGCCTGTCTAAAAATTATTAGTTTATTTTTGTAGTCCCACTTTCTCTCATTTTATTTTCTATTATTTATGCATTCATTTTTCATAGTTTTTATTATCGTATTTTCCGGACAACAGAGCGCACCTCTACGGAAGAGGATTAGGGCCACTGGAAAAAAAAAGTTTACTGATTTTAAAATTATATTTCAATTTAATATGGGAAAAAAAGTCAGAATTCTGACTTTAATGTCAGAATTCTGACTTTAATCTCATAATTTTGGATCTTAATGTAGATGGGCACCATGAAGGAAGAGATGTGGAGCACTCAGCTTCACTGACTTGAGCTGTTTGAGGTGGCCAGTGACACATTGGTGGAAAATGACGGAATTAGGCAATTTTTTAAAAGTCAGAATTGTGAGATTAAAGTCAGAATTTTGAGATTAAAGTCAGAATTCTGGAAAAAAAAGTCAGAATTTTGAGATTAAAGTCAGAATTCTGGAAAAAAAAGTCAGAATTATGAGATTAAAGTCAGAATTTTGAGATTAAAGTCAGAATTCTGACTTTTTTCCCATACTAAACTGAAATTAAATTTGAAAATCAGTTAACTTCTTTTTTTTTTCTGTGGCCCTAATCCTCTTCCGTACACAAAATATTTTTTTAAAAACTTGAAACGTAAAAATGCATGCCGCACCGGGCTATAAGCCGCTGATATCTACTGAACTGTCTCCCCTCAAACCTGTAGGGGGAGCTCTACATATAGCCCCTGGAGTAGGGACGAAGAAGAACGCTAACTCCCGTTAGCTTATTAGCTCGCAGCAGTAAGAGCTTCTACTGAAAGTTGGGGCTTCGTCGCCTCTTTATTTCAGCTCCGCAGGAGTTGAGCTCAGGCTCATTGGTTTATTGCAGGAAATAAATTGCAAAATGTATGAATTCGGGAATTTGGTTCTCTGTCGTGCCTCCTGCTAGCATGTTGTGCTAAATGAAAATAAGCACCTTATTCTTTAATTTCCAACTTTGACTTTCCCCTCTGGCGGTCAGTAAAAATTCACAGAAAAGCGGCAGGTTCTTATAAGCCGCATGGTTCAAAGCGTGGGGAAAAAGTAGCTGCTTATAATCCGGAAAATACGGTAATCATATTCAATAATTATATAATGACCATTATGCCATAAATCCTATATGCTTTTCTCTGAGTTTTTTCCTATTATGATTTTTCACGTAAAGCATTGTCTTCCTACTTAAATTTCCTTTATAAGTAAACTTGCCTTGGCTAGAATAATTTATATAGTGATTCACAACACATGTCATCTAAAGACACTTTATAATTCAACACGGTCATCCAGTCAAATTGATTAAAATTGTTCTATCTAAGGAAGAAACCTCCAGCAGAATCAGGCTCTTTTGAGTCACATTTACTAAGCTAACAGAAAGGTTGAAAAGAGAAAGTTATTTTAAGATTTCAAAGCATTTTTGACAACTTTCTGTCTTTCCTTTGTTAACTGGTGGTATGTTTTTTTCCCCTCTTTATTCTTACTGTATGTTTAGGTTTTAATATAATGATCATCTTTTTTTTTCTAACTATTAACTTGGCTTTGACAACAATCAAATTGTCTCCTGGTAAAAACTAGCTTAATTTAGCCAGCTTGGCCATGTTTACATTGCTAAATGTTGATTACTGTGTCCTGTCCCTTGTTGAAAAATAAGGTAATTAATTAGTCATCTGTCCTTAAACACTTATTACAAATACATGCACATGAAAAATTAAGTAAATTTGATACAATATAATGAATCGACTTAAGTTACTTTCAGGAGAGCCAACCGTTCCTTTCCTTACTTGGCAACACTGGAACAGCAAAGTTTCTCTGTTTTTCCACATTGAGCTTCAACCTTTCTCAGTGACCATTTTAGATTTGGAAATGTTTGCAGGCCTCTAAACTATCAGAATTTGGGTAAGTTTCCACATAAGGGACGTTCAAAGTATGTCTCATGGACAATCTGCAGCCCTGGGAACGATTTGGTGCAGCGCCTGGCCAAGATTCAACAGCAGCACAGGAGGTTGATGCAGAAGAACTCCTAAAATTTAAACACCTAAAATTTCCCTGAAGAATTGAGATCTTGGACTATTAGATAAAACAAAGGAGCTGTCTTGTAATGCCACACAACTGCTTGCTCTTTATTTTCATTGTAATGAACTACTACATTCAGCATCTTCCCTCACAAAGCAGACTTTATTAAACCTAGCTAAAATTGGCCCGTGTTTTCTCTGGAGGAGAATAGGTCCAAGTCTGGTTCTCATGACTGAAAATAGATTATAAAAACTACACAAAACAACCACCTAGATAAAGAAAACAATTAAGCCTGAATATTATGGATATGGTATGCCTTTCTTTTAATACTTTTAAGACAAACATGTGAGATCTTTTCTTTGAGGTTCTATTGTCTGAAAAAAGAAACTGAGGATGTTGGAAAACTGTAAACAATTTTATCAGTCTTATATTTACATCTGATCACCATGTTTACATTTTATCACTGCTGCACTTTAAAAATTTGTTTTGTATACACGCTGTGTGTAGAAAAATGACAATAAAAAGTCCAAATCTAAGTCTAATCTTTCCCAGTTTACAAAAATCTACTCTGTCATTAAAATGTTCCACATTTAGTTTATCATTTAAAACAAATAAATAAACAGTTTATTTGTTTCTGCTGCCTGTAATAGAGCTTACTTCTAGCTCACATGCATGAATCTATGTACTAGTGCGAGTATTGCTAAGATAAGTAGTATAAATAAATCCTTTATGATACCAATGTCTATTAATAGTCAATTTTACTATTACATTTTCAATCAACTATTGAGATTGTCACATTAAAACTTTTAAACGTAGAGGCTGTCAGCGTTGAATATAAATAATGAATGACTGCATGAAGCAGAAAGGCAATGAAAAATCACTTTTCTCATATCTTTGCTTTCATAACATATAATTAATCTAAATAATCAAAATCCGAATCAAAAGGTCAGAGATCGAAAAAGCCAGATATCAGAAATTAGCCACAAATTCTGATCGGTGCATCTCTACTAAATATTGGAGACACGACACCAAATACAAACAGGAGCTAACGAATAGCCCTCCAGTAATACATTTAGCTAATCGTTTAGCGAGTACAATCTTACCTGCTGCGGAGCGGCCATCTTGAATCCAGCAGGATCTATTCGGCTGGCTGGGTCAGGCTGCACAGGATGCTGGTATCCAGGGTATCCAGCGGGGTCCTGTATCACAGGAGGGTCCTCTCTTACAGGCTCTGAGGAGCGGGTGATGGCCGGCTCCGTGGGCAGGCCCACTTCATCGTTTAACGTCTCGTCTAACTCCTGGTCCGTGTACGCGCCTCCCTCCGTATCTGTGTCCTCGTAGTCAGAAGTGTGGCGGCTGTCTGTGCTATACATGGAGTATTCACTACCTGGCGCCGACAGATAGGACAGACGGTCGTCGTGGATATCCAAGTCGTCCTCTGTGGTGCCGTCCGCCTGAGCAGATCACAAAATCTGTCACCGAACCGTCTGGCTCAGAAGAAGCATGAGGATCAGAGCTACGGCCGGGCGGTTTGTCTCACCTTGCCCTCTGATACCCACACCAACTGGTTCTGCTGCTGCTGGATGGTTTCTTTGAGGGCTCCGTACCAGCCATCGTTCATGTTGTTCAAGTTGATGGTCGCTAAAAGGAAATAGTTTGCGTAATAATCACTTCACAAGGAATATGACGGCATAAAAAAGGCCATTTAGGCTTGAAGTCAGTGTTGTCCAACACACTGTGCCTACTTACTAGTGAACAGGTGGTGATTATTCTTCCTCAGTTTAATGGCTCGCTCATAAAGCTTCCTGGCACTTTTCCTGGACTCTGGACAAAGTCTTGTCCTCATGTTCTTCACACCCTGCTTGTTATCAGGATTTAGGAAGACGACTATAGGGTACCACTGGGCATAGTTTAGCCTATCCACAGCATTTGGGGTGATGTCCAGCACAGCGTGTTTGTCCTTTGTTGCAAAAAATGAAGAAAAGAATATATATGAATAAAGTTTATTGAGAGATTATGTTAGATGGATTTAAGATGAAAAACGGCAGCTTGTGTGCTCACTCTGTCTATGATCTGTTTGATGGTGTGAAGACGAATGATTCCTGAACTTCGCTGGTCTGTTCCTGCATCTCTAGGTTCGCTCTCTGAAATAAATCGGGTAAGGATATTAAAAAAATTGAAACAATGAGCTCAGTAAAGCGTCGAGCTGTAATATCAAACATACTTGCAAGTTCAAAGAGATCTGGCTCCTCTCGGGAGAGCTTTTCTCGAGCCACGTCAGCAATAGGTCCGAATATTACCACCGGTCTTAGGAAACCAGCTGCACAAAGAAGCAAAACATTGAGGAGAAAAATCTCATCAGATTGGAAGATCCACTGAAAGAGGATCAAGACGGAGAAACATTTCTGACTCCTGTTCAGCCCACTTTTACAGAGAAAATAGAAAGAAATCAATATAGATGGATGAACAGAGACTGGTGAAAGTGAAAGGATGAACGGACTTGAACATCTCACCTTCTCTCAGGACCACTCTCTCATAAGCAGGGAACTTTGTTTGGACCGGCTGAGAGGAAAGATCCTCTCTGCTTTTCCTCAGGTTCCTCTTTGAGCTCCGAAGACCTCTGAACCGCCAGAAATCTGCCCTGTCACCTCCTGCTGTTTTGGGAAGAGTGTACTGAACACTTGAGAGCTGCTCCGCTCTGTTGACAGAAAGACAAAGATGGACACTGATGATGTAACACAGCCGCCGCCGACAACCCAGTTACCATGGAGTGAGGCGTGATGCTTCCACCTGTTTTTGTTGGGGATGATCCCCCTCTCCACCTCCTGGTGGTTCTTTCCAATGCGAATAGCCAACCAAGAACCTAGCTTTCCATTGTAGAGCGTGTCGACCACTCGGAAAACCTCGCCCTTGTTAAAGCTTAACCCGTATGGAGATTCCTTCTCGTACTCAAAATGTGTGCGGATGTAGAAAGAGTCCCCAACGTCCGACTCCACGATCCGTCGATAAACTGTAAAAACAAAGACCGGCTGGTCATTCACACCGAGCTGATCATGTGATCACATTCATGCTTCCTCTCCGGTTACCATCTTTTTTCTTCTGAGCCAGAATGGTGACCTCCTCGCCCTTAGGAAGATCCAGAAGGAATAGCACCGCCTCCTCTCGGATTATGTTTGCAAAATCAACATTATTTACCTGAAAGTTGAGAAAACATTATCCCATAAGTCCTTCACACTACAAGCTACAAGGTTTATGTAGTCAAAAAAACTTTTGGCATTACATAATACAGCTGGAGAGAAGAACGCATACAAACAGGAAGACATACGAGTGTGTGGGAAATTGGACGAACACGGGATGAGGAAAATGTGTTTGTGTTTGCTTCTAAGGGGCCACTTCTAGAAGACTATCTTAAAGATACAGGATTTTTCTTACAACCTGTAAGTGAACTAAAACAGGGAATGCTAAAGGATGTAATGCCTATAAAACAAGGCTGTTAACTCAAAAAATGCCTCAAGATGAATTACATTTAAAAAAAAGGTCTTGATTTATTTTTATGTCTACTTTTAAGGCTAGGCTTAAAACTTTCCTTTTTGATAAAGCTTCTAGTTAGAGTGGCTCAGGTTATCCTGAT
>NW_015150636.1:683930-685197 GCF_000732505.1 Cyprinodon variegatus | reverse complement strand
TTTGTGCAAACACAAACACACAAAGCACACAGTGTCCTTCGCTGGGAGGTCGAAGCCAAAGACAGCAGAGTGCTGCAGGCTGGAGAGAAACGTCAGACTCCATCAACTCATATGGTTTATTTTCACTTGGCTCCAGGCAAACTCAGCCAGACTCAGCAGGCGTCTGGGTCCAACTTATCAGGGTGGTTGTGTTTTTAAAAAGGGCAAAAAGAACTGGTTCTAAACCCAAATTAACTTCACTAAGACATTTTATTTTATATCCAGCGCTTTGCTAAAGGAAGGATGGATGGGAGGAAGATATCTGATTGATTTCCATGTCTTATACCCAACCAAGTTTTCAGGGTTACTGATCTCTGACCTGGGAGGGGTGGGAGCTGTTTCTCCTCTCTTGCAACAGCCGAGTCCTTCGGTTTAGGGAGAGGAATATCCTCCACTAGCTTTGCTGGTGTTGAAGCAGACTTCGACATCCGTTCATCATCGCGACTTCTGTGACTGCAGATAGTAGAAAATAATTTCTTTTTAAAGCACTAATCTCTGGAAAAGGAGAAGAAGAAGAACTGTGGAGCGTGCAGCTTTGCAGCCTGTGAAGTTCTCTCGTGTGCAGACATACACGTGAGCAGAGCACAGGTGAAAGAACAGCATCTTATTCATGAAGGTCATTGCTTTGCCTGTCCACTTTTCTGCTGCTCTATTTTTAGCCTAGCTTATCTAAGGTGTCACAGTGAATTCTGTCCTCCAGATCGTCTTTAAAAAAAAACTTTCTTGGTTGTGAGGTCTAGTTTTAAATCATTTGATGTATTTTTTTTTTTTTTAATTCTTAGATACATATTCTCTCTGAAAATACACAACTTGAGTTCCCACTTAGTAAAAAAATGGAGCTACTGCTGTCTTTGTAAACCAAAGCTCTAGTAGTCGGATCACCTTTTAGTCATACTCCATTTCTGTTGTTATACTAATGCTACGTTCAGACCGCAAGCAGCAGAGGCAGCAGAAGTAGCTAGTTTACATGCAAAGTCAATTCAAAAAGTTTATATCAGTCAAGGTAATTGTATTTAACTTAAATTAAGATAAAAAAAAGTTGTTTTTTTGCATAGCAGGAGCTAAAAATATGTAAACGAGCTTAAATGATCAGGAATCTAAAGGAGAAAACATAGTAGTCTTAGTAGTCCATAGTCTTAAGTGAGCGTCAATAAGAGCAACGGGCAATATTGTTTTAATGATGCGTCTCTGTATTAGTGTAGATAATTTTTTTATTGGAACCCATAAA
>NW_015150636.1:680324-683538 GCF_000732505.1 Cyprinodon variegatus | reverse complement strand
TAACCAGTATTTTCGCCCCTTCCCAAAATGACTTCAACGGAAGGTTTCCAGATGGATATGCGGAGCAAATTCATCTGGCGGAGTCAGGTTATCTTTTACATGCACTGGGACAAAATAACTAAATGTTTTCACCTTAAATATTAATCATCTAAAGAACAAGATGGTTAAATAAAAGTCGACTTTTCTACTTTTCAGCTTTCACAGTTCACACAATTTTCACAAATTTACATATGTGATTTATAAATGCACAGAACAAGATTTGCCAAAGTATTTCTGGTCCATAAACAATTATAGATTAAATTACACGCTGTGTGTGTGTGGATCTTGTCGTGTGCATGTATGGATCACATATGTGTAATTGTGAAAATTGAGACCGATCTAACTCCATTTCACAGATTTTCATTTTCTGGTAAAATCCAGAATATTCCCTACTGATTTAATTCAAACCACCTTTACATTTATCAATTAAACACGGCGGAATACATTTTACCTGCCATTGCTGATTTGTTGCGGTGAATGTCGGGAGTGGTCTGAGGGTTCGGACCTCCTGTCCGGGGAGCGGGAGCGGCTGCTACGGTGTCTGTCGTGTGATCGGTTGGAATGATCGGATGCCATAGAATGGATGTCTGAAATGTCTGGTGAAAGAAAAGTCACGTGTTCAGAGAACACCATCATGTAGGAATTACTCCACGCTCCTTTCAGCGGAATACCCCACACTCACCATCTCTGTCGGAGGCGTTAGCTGAAGGAATGCTGTCATCGAGGTCAGGGATGTTGAGGAGGGTCGCCCTGTCGTCTCTCTGAACAACCATTTTTAGTTTGCCCTTTGACCTTTCGATCAGTTTCTTAGCGTCTATCAAGGAGAGGTTCTCTGTCACTGTGCCATTAATCTGAGACAAGCCAAAGAAGAAGATATCAGCTCTAGGAAAACAGTCACCCAATCAAAATGCAGTTTTTACTAATTATTGACCTTTAATATTTAAACCTTCAATACAGAAAAACTATGTATTAAATAAATAAAAAAATGCCAGGTTATACATAGAGCTGTAAAAACAAACGTTTAGGTGTGTAAAAGTTATTTTTTGTGCTACAACCAACCATTAAATCATTGAAAATAGTGATTTTAAAGGATGCAGATGTACAATTTACAGACAAATAGTGAAAATAAGCGATTATTTAAAGAACAGAGGTAAAATGCAATATATTTCGATGAGAACGAACCTAAATCAAGGAAAATTGATGTGTTGTGATGCAGCATTGGGGAGGAAAACATTCTGAATAAGATAAACAGTTTCTGTTTTCCATAATAAAACACGGTAGGAGATTTAGCTGAATTCTCCGTACCTTCAGTACCACGTCCCCCTCCTGGATGTTGCCATCCCTGGCGGCCAGGCTCTCGGGGGAGATGTCCTTGACAAAGATGTGGCTGGCCAGGCGCAGGCCATATTCTGCTTACAGAGTGAACGACAGCAACAAAGAGCATGTTAGCACAGAGAGTTCACAGGACAGCGGGACCACACCAAACGCTCTGCTGACAGCTGCTGCTCCCGCTGGGATTAACAGACTGATTAAAGAAGATTAATTGCTCTTTTACTTATTTACTTGAGTTTACTCAGATTTTGCTAAGGCTGGCAACTTCTATTTACTCTGGCTCTCACCCAGAGGTGATTTGGAAGATTTACTTGGCTAAGGTCGGGTGCATGAAACGGCAATGCCCCGTTATTCATTTCTATCCCCGACTTTTCGAGCCTCACCTTCATTTTTGCGGGATTTGACGAGCGTGACCTTGGCGGGGCGAGGGGGGAGGTTGTGCGAGCGGCGGTCCGAGCGCGGGGACATGCTTCTCTCTCGTGACCCGCTGCGCTCGCGGTCCCTTCGTCCGCTGCTCCGACCGCTGCGTCTGCCCATGGCCCCGCCTATGCCACTGTAAGCACCACTGCGCCCGCTCCGCGTCTCGTATATTTCTTCGTCGTAGCTGTCCTCCTCTTCGTCGTGTTCCGACATCGTTTCTCTCTCCCCCAGCCGGCCCATGGGAACGTGCACCTTCCTCTTCCGTCTGATTGTCTGACAAAAGAAATGAGGTTCAGGATCAAGATGACAAACATTTCATTTCAATAAATCAGTTAATTAGTTCCCTAGAATTTGCTTTTCTTTGCTTTCCTAAAAGAAAAATGTTTGTCTAGTAAACATTTCCAGACCCTTTGTGACACTCACGATTTTGGCAATTTTCCCACTTTTGCGAAGCTGCTGGACAGCGTACGCATGCTCCACATTGTCCATGGACACAGCATTGACCATAACCACTCTGTCATTTTCCCTACAGGCAAAAAAGAAGAAAGAACAGACAGACTGGAGTCTCTCTGAAGCATGTCTAATGTACTAATTATTCAAGGGGAGTAACTCAAAGCTAAAACCCATCATTTGATCCAAGAACAGAATCTTACTGCAGCAGGCCTTCTGCAGGGCCTCCTTTCAGCACGTCTGAGATAACGATGGAGGTCTCGCCGCTCTGAAAATGAGGGTTATCCCGACCTCCTGATATGGCTATCCCAAATCCGAACCCTGGTGCCTGCACACAGAGAAAAAACATAAAACCGTTCTTAGATTTCTATAATAATAATAATAATAAAGACTGACACATGTTATCCACTGTTGCTTTCCATACACACTCATCAGGGCTAAAATTAGACAGTAACCCATCTGTGAATTTAATATTTACAGTTATGTTTAACAACTAAAAAAAAGCTTTGTCCACATTTAAAAAAAAAATGTTAATAAATACAATTATATAGAATATTTATTTTGATAAATACTAAGATAGAATGGGGTTAGAAATTAATAGGATAAATGATCAATTTTTAGAGGTAATTTAAAAAAAAGATGTTGAATTCTGTTAAATAGTCAAATAAAGAAACTTAAAAAAAATGATAATAATATTGAAAGATGGTAGTTTTGTGACTTTGAATAGAATTGTAGTGTGTTTTATTGCAACATTTTATTTACGGCAGCTGACCTCGTTTGTTGGAAAGCTGTAAACCTAAGGGGGGGGGGGGACAACGAAAAATCAGCAAATCAAAAGAACATTTTGATTTGTTCCTATTTTCTGGCTAACGTTAGCCCTGGCCGCTGCAGACGGGCTAACGTTAGCCCTGGCTGCTGCAAACGGGCTAACGTTATCCCTGGCTGCTGCAAACGGGCTAACGTTATCCCTGGC
>NW_015150636.1:678519-680010 GCF_000732505.1 Cyprinodon variegatus | reverse complement strand
TTAGCCCTGGCCGCTGCAGACGGGCTAACGTTAGCCCTGGCCGCTGCAGACGGGCTAACGTTAGCCCTGATTGCTGCAGACGGGCTAACGCTAGCCCGTGTTCATTTGATTTGTGTTTATCTGACTGTGTTTATTATTATTCCCTCACTAAATGAAAAAAGTAAGAATCAGTAAATTTTTCAGTACACTTCTGTTCCAATTGAGCCATATTTATGCTGCCTGCTCCCAATCTCTTTAAGTCCACACTTTCCTGTGTTCTTCTCAAGAACATACTTTGGGAGAACACCAGTCTATACTCACATTCTTGTGAATTGAGAAACCAAATTGAGAAACCATTGAGAAATCAAAAGGCCCTCGTTGGATAGACCAATCTTAAGAGTAAGAGTGCAGGAAATGTCTTATCTGGGATAAAGAGGAAAAGGAATGAACTGGTCTTCACTGGGTTAAGTCTGGAGTAAGTCCAGCTGTTCAACACAAAACTATAAAGCACTTTTTGCTTCTTTCTGCTGACATCTTCATACTGATTAGGAAGGATTTTCTAACAGGAGGAAGAGGAAAGTCAACAGTGGACACCAGCTGAAGGTCAGCATTAAAGCAACCTGAGCTCCTGAACACCTTAGCAGATCCACAGGCTGATGCAGCTTTAATGCAGTAATAGGGACCAGGAGACCCTACACTACACAGTACATGGACATATGTTCACTGAACTAACATTGCTCCAATAAAATACCATGGTCTTATGTAACATTATTATTTTCTAAAAGCTGAAGTTTGGTTTCTGTTATGAGATAGAGTCTAGATTAATTAAATGAAATTAAAATTCAGTTTATTTCTATAGCGCAAATTCACATTTAATCTCAAGGCACTTCGTTCCAGTCAGATTGATTCAAAGGTTTCTATCTAAGGAAAACGAGCTGATTGCATCGACTCATTGACTCTTTAGCAATCCCTCACACTAAGCATGCTTGTAGCGACAGTGGAGAGGAAAAACTCCCTTTTAACAGCAGAACCAGTGTGAGCGGCCATCTGCTGAGGCTGACTGGGGGTCAAGGAGACAGAAGCAGACATAGAAAAAGAAGCATAGATACAAAAGGCAACTGTCAACCAGCTCCACGTTTTTACCAGATTACCAGAAATAAAAACTAAAAATATTTCACTTTGTGTGTAATAAATATATATCACGTGTTTTACTCTGTATTGTATGCTAGTCACCCTGTCACTTTTTGTTCTGAGTTTCATTTAAAATGGTTAAAATAGCTGATTTAGTGAAGCGGGGAATACACTGTCCAATTTTTTGTACAATCGTTGCACTCAGCTGTCGTACAGTGTGAGTTCCCAGCTCACCATGTTTGTTCTTTCACTGTGCGACCCGACGCTCTGATGCGATCTACCTGCTCACACTGTACGTCTAAAAACCAGGTGGGACTCAGCTCCACAGTGAGATGGCGCTACTTGGACTCGTCTATCCGGAAGCTAAATGAGGAATATGAA
>NW_015150636.1:676166-677759 GCF_000732505.1 Cyprinodon variegatus | reverse complement strand
ACGTGGCTACTACGGTCTGTCAGTTTGACAGAAAGAACTCCATTTCACTCATTGCCCCCCCGCCATGATTCTGTGATTTCATCTGAGAGGAAGAAGAAGAAGAAGAAGAATCTTTGTTTGCGCACTGAGCGATTTGCCCACGACTGAAAATCAAACATGTTTCATTTTCTTCCGAACTTACAATTCCTGATGGGGAGGTGGTCGTTAGAGGCTGATCGCCCCTCGTTACCCCCTGTAACACGACACATGGTCAGGCTGAAAATCGGCCCGATCGGAAAATTCTCGCGCAACTGGAAAGTCGTCCCGAAAAAGGGCAAAAAATCGTACAATGAAAGCCCAGCTTTATTCCACAAATTGCAAATATTTTTGTGTCAAACCGTCAAACCGCAGGGCATATCAACTAATTCTAAAACCATGTTTATCAGCTTGGGATTTAGTTGAACTTTAATTTCATGTAAACTGGGACAAAAAAACAAAATACAAAATTACCTTAAATATTAATCATCTAAAGTACAAGATAGTTAAATAGTCAAGTCGATTTTTCTACTTTTCAGCTTTCACAGTATGGAGCTAGATCGGTTTTAATTATTACAATTTAACATATTTGATTTATAAATGCACAGAACAAGATTCCCAAAGTATTTCTGGTCCATAAACAATTATTAATGTCATGTTAACGCTGAACAAAATAATGCAACCGCTTTTGGCATTTACTTAATAATATTTAGTTATTTTAACAGAATTGTTTCATGTACTACCCTTAAACATGAAACAATTGTGTTAAAGCAACTAAATATGATTAAGTAAACCAAAAAAAAATGGTTGCATTATGTTTTCAGTGACAAAAGAATAACTGGAATAGTTTTTAAAAGTTGTTTCTATTCATATTTTATTTTCATGAAATAAAACAGACCAGACAATACAGTTAAATTTGTTTTCATTAGCCTTCAGTTGAGGATTGTTTTAATCAACAGAAAGACGGTTTGAAAACGTTGATCTGCGAGTCATTATACGAGTTTAGTTACTGAAATAAAAGAAAGTTTCAATGGTATTCTAATTTATTGACACACACTTTTAAATATCCTTCCAAATTGTGATATGGGGTATAAATAGGGAGATAAAAGCTGGTCTGGAGGAAATGGTGAGACGGTGCTCTAGCGGCTCAGACAAAGATGGATGCTAAGAGCAGAGGGAGGATAACAAATACCTACCCTGTGTAGTGTAACTGTGTGCTGTTCCCAAATGACTGTCTCCTCCATCGCTGCACTCTGGAAGACAAAAGATCAACATAAAAGTTTAAATGCAATTTACAACAAAGGAGTAAAAAGCTGAAAACGGTTTTGGCAAAACTGTTAACATGATCAAAGAAGAACAAAAAACAAGAGTGTGTATTGGAACAGTTTTCTTTCATTTCAATATGTGGTATATTATGAAACACATTCAAAATGCACAGATGTGTTCCCTTATTTGACCGATCTTTCAGGCCAGGCTTGACCAGAAAGCAACAAGCTCACAAAAGGTCGGACATTTAAAAGGTTCGTTGTTGTTCTCTAATGTCTAACTTCCTCTGTAACAGAGGTTTCAGATTAGCGG
>NW_015150636.1:668933-674118 GCF_000732505.1 Cyprinodon variegatus | reverse complement strand
GGACTTCTCCTTTAAAAGATAAGTTAGTGATTCCTGTTCACAGAGCAGTAACTACATCTGTCTTCATGCAGTAGAAGCTGCATCGGTGCCGTTCTTAATTTGGCGTCTGACTTCTTTTTTTTTAATCAGAAAGCAAACTTGCACAGCTCCAACACACTGCAGGCAGCAGCCATTAAATGACTGTTTTTAAACATACCACACACAGCAGCTCAGTGTTGGCAGATCTCACACTGCGTCTATAAAACATCCAGAGTACGAGCTTCAGTGTTTAACATCAAAATCACAAACAACAATTACTAGAAAACCAAAAGAAAGCACCACACCACATAATGGAGCTATGCTCAGGCAGCATCAAAAAGGAAAAAAAATCCAAAGTTACTCAGTTGGTAAAACTTTAGTGTAATTAAATATCCACTGCATGAGGATGAATGTTTAAACAATCAACAGTTGCAGAGAAAGTATTATTAGGTCAATCCCTCTGAGGCAAACCTCATCTCACATCACATGCTCTAATTTGTTCGTCCTGCAACATTAATCTGTCAGATTGAGCCTTTTAGAAAAACTATGTAAAACAAAACAACAAAAAGTAACAAGATTTGACTTTATGAAACAATATGTGATGATTCCGTAAAAAGAAAAAAATAAATTACTGGACTTGGTTTCCAAGATTTGAAGACGTTTCGCTACCTCTCCAGGAAGCTTTCTCAATTCAAATGTCTGGATCCGCAGTGAGTTTGAGTCTGTTTTTGAACTTTTATGGAATGACTATGACCTGGATGACTGAGAATCTTCATCAACAACGTGTGATGATGCATATGGTGATTAGTAGTAAATGAAGGACAGTGAAAGTCCATCCGAATGGCCAAATATGGTATTAGCAAGCAGTCTAAATGCATCATATATGAAATAAAACAAATATGTGCATGTAAAGCAGACTTTCAGCATTGAACACATTTCTGTTTTTGTTATGAAAAGAGATTATAATATTTAATGCATCAAGGCACAAACTGAATTGAATAGAAACAAAAATAAACCAGTTCCTTTAAGTTTAGAGATAGTTAATAGATATAGACAGTAGGGGTGGAATGGTTCACAAAATCCACGGTTCGGTTCGGTTCACGGTTTCGTGGTCACGGTTTTCGGTTCGGTATATGTTGATTGTTAGCCTGACATGTTGGTCATGTTGCTGTTAGCATAAACAAAACGTGTTGCACAATGCTTGCACACTGTTGCACTTTTATCCACAGCTTTCTTTCCTCCGTCATCGTAGGTCACTCTAAATGCAAAGTGGTCCCATACAGCAGACCTATAAAGTGCTGCTGGCGCGTCTTCCAACTCCTGTTCTTTCCCACTCGCCATACCCACACAATTCTCCACAACAACTGATTTTTTCCCCAGCTACACGTCGCTTCTTCTTCTTCTTGTTTACTACTGGTGGTTGGCTTTGGTCTCAATGCCGCCACCTTCTGCTGGAGTGTAACCGCTTCGCCTATGAGAAAAAGGAGCAGCGCATGAACCGAACGAAACACACGAACCGAACCGAGACAGTCGAACCGAACCGAGACAGTCGAACCGAACGGTTCAAACAATTTTCATAAACCGTTCCATCCCTAATAGACAGACAGACAGACAGAAAAGACATGCTTTGTGTTAATCTATATTCCAGGAATAAGAAAACAAAAATAGGCCATTGATTTTCTGTCTGATTGGTGCATATCTATCTGTGAGGGATTGCTGAAGAGTCAATGAGTCGATGCAATCAGCTGGTTTTCCTTAGATAGAAAACTTTGAATCAATCTGACTGGATGATCTGGTTGAACTGGAAAGTGCCTTGAGATGACATGATGTGAATTGGCGTCATAGAAATAAACTGAATAGAATAGAATTAAGCCTCTTCTTAATGTTTTCTATTGGAAGCCCATAATATTATAAGGATAGTTTGAGATATATACATACACCCACACACAGTGTATATTTAAAGGGCTGCAACTGAAAATGAGAAAATAAGTTTAAAAATGACAACAAAAAGCTGCGGTTTTGCAGAGTAGAGAGTGATTGTTATCGGTTTGTTTGTTTGACCCAATGGGCCTCCTTCAACACATCATCTCTGCATCTGTTAGGACCTGTCCACCAAATGCCAAACACCAGCTGGCATCTAGGAACACAGGCAGCTGAGTAAATTGCCAAAAGTGTCCTCAGACATTCTCAGCTTGGCAGCAGCAACCGGGGACCCGGAAAGCAGCTGAAGGTGGAATAAATACAAAGCAGGGGACGGATAGTTATGCAAGACGACTCTTCTTTAAAACTGAATGGGTTGCAATTTAGAAAACCTTTAAAAAGAAACGTATCCTTTGGTGATCATTTAGTTTGTTTTACTTCTCATAGGAAAGTTTGATCCTTTGAGATTTTTCCCCTGAACCTTCAGGATTTGTGTCTCTACGGCTGATTCTTGTTTCCAGTGACTGAGATCTTTACAGGCTGCTGAAGGAAGCCAGATAAGGGAAATGTTTTAAATCTGTGCAGCCTTCTTTCATGACAGAGAAGGCTGACAATATGAGATTAATTATACACAAAAGCCGGATAATCCGGTAGAGAATGAAAACTGGGCAAATCAGAAGAACACAGAAATCATTAAAACCTATCTAGCCTGGTCCTACTGTTACCTCTCTCCTTCACACACCTCTCAGCTGAGGGATGTAACTGTTCAGCCTGTTGTTCTGGTAACACAGGGGAGCAGCGTGGCATCCCTCAAATGGCCTGACATTTTCAGGACACGTCTCAAAGTCCCTTTCAGTTGGGGGGGGGGGATTGCGAAATCATCCAATTTACTGCCATTATTTTAAATTTTAATTTAATGTAAAAAGCAGAACTGATTCTTTATGCGTTTTATGATGTTACATTCAGAAACAGACTGTCCATGAAACGGACGCAGTGAATTTAGGTAAAAACATTTGTGTGCACCCTTTGAGAGGACAAACAACCTGAGCCAGGAAAATGCTTCATGCCCACATGCCAGAACTGGCAGCCACTCCCCATTGGACGGACACCATGTTGGTTGGGTCATGCTTCGGGGGATTACAACAACCAGACTCTCAGATGCCAACATTACAACACAGATGGACAACAAGCTCCAGGATCACGGAGCAAGGAGAGGAAAGCGCTGGTCAGGAGGGGTTGGGTTAGCTAAACACAGATTATTATAAAAGAATAAAAATAAATCTAGCTTCTCTATATGGGGTGTCATAAATGCCAAGCTTTTAATGTGCTTTAATTTTCCATTTCTAATCCTTTGGTACAGGGCTGAAACTATTTATCATGATTAATTGATAATTTTAATAATCATCGACTAAATTAATAATCGATTTATCGTTAACTGGAGTATAGAGACTTTGAAACGTGCCTTTAGCAGACAGAGCGACCCACTTAGAGCAGCAATTATACGAAAAATGTAAAAAATATACATAAACATTTTGCATTTAAGATAAAAAAAACATTTTTCCTCTGTCAATTGCTCTTCGAAAGCAAAATTTTTAGTTTCACCTGGTTAAAATCTGTAAAAAAAAAAATAATAAGAGATATATTAATCTATGTGCACACCGTTTGTTGTAGCCCTAAAAAATATTAAACCATTTTATAGAAAAAGACAAAGATTATGCCTGCAGTGAAAAAATAAAACAGGTGTAAGAAGAATATTTGCTTTATTCTGCTAGTAGAGACAGTTGGTAGTGAAGGAAATGTTATATGCTTGTTTGCAAGCTTTAAAGGAAGGAGATTCTATAGACAGTCGCCGGTTTGGCTCTAATATATGAGAAAAAAGTATACTTCAATAAATGTTTTTTATTTCTGCATTATTATTGAGGACTAGGAGACTACTTTACCAGTAAAATATAATTCCATGTAATTTTTTTTTTAAACCAGAAGTTGTACTGAACAACGCGTAATGGTGGTCTCAACATGGTGGCAAACCATGTTTGTTTGTCTTTTTGGATGAGAGGACGCTGGATGTTGAACTGTCCAAGTACAGCCTATCCTATGCTTTCAGTCTCATCCGACAAGGATGTCAGCTGCAATGCAAACAAACATCCACTACCTGTAATCTTTCACAGCCATTCTTGTCTTTATTGAAAATTCCAGCAAAAAATCTCCATCACATCTGAAGCCGGAAAAAGCAGGAGGAACAGCTGGGATTATATCTGCTGCCCTTTTTGAACGGTAAGACCATGTTTCAGTGCCTTTACCAATAGCTTCACAAAATATGCAGCGGATATACGAAGCTTAAAAGCACAGACTCAATAGCTCTTTATTATATTTTAAGTTTGCGTTCTCAAATGTTACTTTATCCCCCCTTCCCAACTGCAATTGCTCTATAACCAACAAATTGTTGTAGAGCTAAAAAGATGAATCGATTATTGAAATAATAGCCAACTAATATTGGTAACTGAATCTTTACGTAGCGTTATGATAAAATCAATAGATTGATTGGTTGATGTAATCAATAGATGCAGCCCTAAACTATAGAGCAGAGGTCCTTGGTTACGACACTTGAGGTCTGGTTTCCTGCAGCTTCCAGATGTCCCTTTACTTCCACACTTGAATCAACTGGAGGAATTTATGGAAGAGGATTAGGGCCACTGAAAAAAGTTAACTGATTTTTACATTTTATTTCAGTTTAATATGGGAAAAAAGTCAGAATTCTGACTTTAATCTCAGAATTTCGACTTTAATCTCAGAATTCTGACTTTAATCTCAGAAGTCTGACTTTAATCTCAGAATTCTGACTTTTTTCTCAGAATTCTGACTTTAATCTCAGAATTTCGACTTTAATCTCAGAATTCTGACTTTTTTTTCTCAGAATCCTGACTTTAATCTCAGAATTGTGGATCTTAATGTAGATGGGCACCATGAAGGTAGAGATGTGGAGCACTCAGCTTCACTGACAGAGATGTGAGTTGTATGAGGTGGCCAGTGACACATTGGTGGAAAATGAAGGAATTAGGCAACGTTTTACGTGCCTGGGGGGTCCCCTCATTAATGAAGGAGCAGAAGGTCATTAAAACAAGAGAGCTAGTCTCTAAAACAGACATGGCTATGGCTTGATGCTAACATGTTTGTTAGCTGTCAGAATTCTGAGAAAAAAGCCAGAACCTTTTTCCCATATTAAACTGAAATAAAGTAAAAAAAAAAA
>NW_015150636.1:664116-667807 GCF_000732505.1 Cyprinodon variegatus | reverse complement strand
CCCGACCTTACGATTCCCGATCGGGAGGCAGTTGTGAGAGGCTGATCGCCCCTTGTTAGCCCCTGTATACTAAACAACGCCTGATGCACAATGAGGCTGAAACTCGGCCAGATCAAAAAATTCTCGCACGACTGGAGAATGGAAAGGGCAAAAAATCGTACAGTCTATGCTCGGCTATAGGTGTGTTGAAGCAAAAACAAATCTAAAAGCTGCAGGGCACCAAACTTTAGGGACAAAAAAAGGAAAAAACAACAATCAAAGAAGCAGTTTTATCTTTACCAAAGATGGGTAAAGAAAATCAAATAAGAGGAATGGGACAGTTCCTTTTCCTGATCAGCAAACCTGCCATCTGCAAGCCCTAAAGGTGTGCTGACAAACACACTCTGAAGCAGCCAGGTGTTTAAAATAAAGGAGACACGTATGTAAGTAGTGACTCTTCACAATTATGTCAAGATTTTTGGATATTATTCAGGCTGAAAGATACAAAGAGAGAGCGGCTCTTTTAGGAGATAATAGGAATGCTAAACCTAAACCAAAATCAGCTCCTACGTTTTACCGTTTAGAGATTTGAATCCTTTTGTCAGGATATGTGTTGGATTTGGAAATGTTGGAAGTCTTTCAGAAATCGATATCCTTAACATAAGTGTATTTTAGACATGTATGACCTCTCATAACAGGAGCTTAGTGAAAAAAACATGGAATACAGTTAATTACAGAGAAGAACAAACAGACAAATAGCTAGAATTGATATCAGCCAATCAGAGCTTTAAACAAACTGGGGATTGGAGGTTGTCCACAATATTCTGATTAATTCCTCTCTAATGTTTGCATTTTATAAATACTGTTGTGCAAACTGCTAAATACAATCCCTGAAATGACTAGTTTTGAAACCTGTGTAGGCTTACGGTTTGTTTTGATGACATCCAAACAGAAACATTACCAGTAGCAACAAACCAAACACTGCTTATTTTCTCCTGAAAAGGATTGTTTGTTCCCTTTGTGAAATCAATGGCTCCTACAGATGCCTGCTCGTACATAAACTACGCAGAACCATCTGAAGCCAACGGATAAAAGCAGAAGTTCCCTGCTTTGCCATCAAACCATTCCAGCAAATTAAAAAAAAAGCAGAATTTTAATCCCTTCACTTCAAAGTCTCATTCAAATTGCAGAGCACAGGCTCCCCAATTCGCCGTGCGCAGAAAAACAAAATAATATTTCATCTGACGAGGGAAGGGAGGCAATTTGGTGGGCTGCCGAAACGCTCTGACAAAAGATTACATTTTTTACTGTGGTATGGTTTAGAGGTAAGGCTGAGTCTCATTCAATTCAGAGCGCTCTGGGAACGGAGCGGCTAAAAATAGCTCTCATTAATTCTGCCATTGTGATGCAGCAACAGAGTGATTTAAGGCAAACTTGCAGCATGGACACTGCAGAACATTTAATAAGATCCTGTTATATGAAATACTACCGACTGACTGAAACAAATGATGCAATACGGCAAAGAAAATACATTCACTTTATCTCCGGCCTCCATTTGTTGAATTTCTCTGCAAGAAGACAAAGGGAGGTAAATCCTGTTCAGAAACTCTCCACTGACTGTCAGAGCAGTGGGAGCATGGCTAATTGGTGCTCATATGCTGAGAGAGTGGGGGGGCTAGTGAGGATGATTCATGCTACACAGACCCAAATATTACACACCTTTTATACACGTATCACCTGACAGTCAACCATCTTTAAAAAGAGAAGCATAAAATTTTCTATCATGTGCAAATCAAGTCAGTTCTTACAAAGGAGTATAAAAAAAGTTGCTTCGTTTATCCCCCCCAATGCTGTTGAACTTTCACTGCAACCAGAGACGGATGACAACGGGAGCGCACTCCAGCACGGCTGCTGGCGGGGAGGCAATAAAAGAAAATAAGATGATTGATCACTTCAGAAAGTGAAATCGATGTGGTGCGAAGTGCTGACAACTGCTAAAACCCTCTCACTTCTGAGAACATAGCCAAATGCTAATCAGGGCTCCAGCCTTACCACTAGTCACTGAGTAGGTGGTGGAGGTGGGGGGGGTCCCCTGAGAGAGAAGTGACACCGCACATGCAACATCATGGGTAGACACTGCGGTTCTACACATGAGCAGGGAGGATGCAGCAATGCACATGCCAAGGTCAGGACATGAGAATAAGGCTGGCGTTAAAGTAAACTATCCATCACTGCAGCAACCAGAGCTGGCTGCTTTACAAGATACAATGACGTAGGCTAGCAGTCGAATTTGACTTCATGCATCAGGCAACAAAACGGAGGAAACTTTGTACGCAGAAGATGGGGGGGTACTTACATTCGGGTCATTACAAACAACAGACAAGAGCGTCCTCAGCATCTAGCTACTCCTTAGTAAATCCAGCAGGAGATTCCAGCAGACGCACATCAGCAGCAGAGCATGACCGCACCAATCAGTGCTGGGAGGGACTCATCCCAGCCTTCCTTTTCATGTTCTTAGTTTAAAAAACAAACAATATATATATATATATAAAAATTGAATTACAACCACAGGTGAGAGGTTAGGAAACACATCCAGCAGCTACTCGCCGACACTTCCTCTGTCCCGCACAGGTCTGCATCCTTACCCTGCATCTCTCTTTCCAATGCTTTGCTCCCTAAAACTCTCTTCTTCCACGCTTAAGAGATGAAAATCCCCTCCAGCTTGGCAACAATCTGCGAGGGATCTGCAGTTCCGCTACAGCCTGGGACTCCTCTGTACTAGCGAAAATCCATCCGCAGTGTAAACTGCTGTATCGGACTTAACCCTCACACTGCCAGGTTCTGCCAGTCCACCATGTGGCTGGAAATCTGAAGCTATCCACATCCTCCTCCTTATTTGTGCAGAAAAAAACCATGCATACAATAATGTAGTTAGTAACACTTTGATAAAGGTTTAGATATATGGGCAGTAAATAGAAGCTATTCATGAGTTATACATTTAAAACAGAAGCCAAAGTAAGCACAGCCATGATTAAATCTGACCTTTGCATACATATTTGCTTCATTAAATACTGGTGAGAAAGATCAGAGCGAAGAATCTCATCCACAGCATCACAGATCAATCAGAACCACACTAAGGAGGAGTTTTCTGAAACATTATTGCTTTAAACATCTTTTAAAACAAAATATGAACAGATGGATTCAAATATCTTGGAGATTAAAACCCCAAACACATTTCTTAAATAAAATAAAGAACATGCTTTCTATTAATTCTATTGAATCCAACAAAGTGATAAATCAACTAAGGGTAAAAGCTCCTCATAATCATTTAAACAATAACTGTACCTCTACACACCAATCCAAATATTAAGAGCTATGTTTTGAAAATGCACTGCAGAAATGTTTGATTGTTCCACCCTGCAACATTCGATGAAGCTTTTTATTTGTTAATATCAGTCAGATGATGCTTCATTTTGTTTCAGTCACTTCCTGTGTTTCTTATTAGGAAACCAAATAAACTAGTGGGAAGTTTCCGAGGTATAGCCAGTGAGTCACGATCTCCGATGAAGAGGCAGGATTAAAATTTCATCATTACTGTTGAATCCAAGAGGAAAGGAAAAACATTCATCTTTAAAAAGAAAAAGAGCCTCTATTTAGGGCTGGGCGATATAGAAAAAAAGCTTATCGATAAAAAAAAATGCATATTGATCGA
>NW_015150636.1:659927-662224 GCF_000732505.1 Cyprinodon variegatus | reverse complement strand
AGCTTTTTTGCAAAATAGAGAATACATATCTGCCCCAATTAGATAAGATGGAGAACAGAACAGAGCTGTTTAAGTCTTGCAACAAAATCTCAATTACCACAGGAAAATGCTTTCTTCATTACCTCTCCATTTTATGTTTACAGTTGTCGTCCTGCTGGTAGGTGCACCATTAAAGAGCTCTATATTTACCTGCATCCATCTTCCCATTTCCCTGACAAGCTTTCTTGTCACTGCTGATTATGATGGATTGAATGGAGCTCTGTGAGATTCTCAAAGCTTCTTGTCATATTGTTTTCCCACGAAATGCTGCTTTAGACTTCTCAACAACTTTATTCTGACGTGACTTCTGTGTTCTTCTTTATAATGCTGTTTTTGTGCATTTATGTTCTGTTTCTATAATTTGGTGAAAATCAGTTGATTAGTTCAAAGAGGTTTTTGGGTGGTTTAGTTTCTTTTTCCCACATGGAAACTCAAAAAAAACTAAACTTGACATCACAGTCTGTTGGGTGCTGCTGGATGTAGACAGACACCAGTTGCTGTGTTCCCAACCAATTGAACACATGGGGATTTGAATAATAGCATTATTTCTATCTGTGCTATTTATGGCAAAATTATCAGAATAGCACTAAATGATTTCGAAAAGATGTTTTATAAATTAAAATAACTTCATGCTTTAACTCTAGGACTCCCAGATTTCTGATCCTGGTCGTCAATGTTACGGCTGACATTTTTCCCAATGCAACACATTAGTAGTGATGTCATCAACTGAAGTGGTTCCAGTGTGCATATAAACACATTGTGGATCTGTAAACCTTAAAACAGGTCTAATATATATTTTTTAAATGCTGTATTGTATGCTATTATTATTTGCGGTCTTTGTATTCAAAATAAATCAGTAAAATAAATAAGACTGTTTAACAGAAATTGATTGATTCCCCCGCATAAGATAACGGAAAAAAAACTGATTTTAAGGCATGATTTTTTTTGTTTTTAAACAGGTTTTCTAAATTTTGTGACAATATGGTCTGATAAAGAGAACATTTATATACATGTTTAAGCCAGAATGATTTGGCATTTAAATATGATTTTCCTATGACTTGAAAAAAACACTTAAATAGCCTTTGGATCGTTACTCTGACGGCTCTGAGCATGACCGATGATGTCGTCACGCAATACAATGGAGGAATATAAAACGTATCCAGTACTTCCAGAAAGTCTTCAATAATGTCTAGCATTCTTTAATGTTTTAAGTATATAAATAAGAATTTTCAGTATCATTATTACATAGTTTTCGGCAACTCGGATCTTATTACTCTGTTCTCGCATGTGCAGGACGGATTGTGCTTCCGGGGTGGGTCGGGTAGTGACAGTGCATAATGCAATTTATATGTGTGAAAAAACTAAAAATGTGTGTGTACTTAAAGGGGAGTGAAACCCTGACCACTTTCATCTACAAACTATTAAATTAACTATGAACAAGTATGGAAGTAGGTAAAGATTTTCTCTCCATAGATAAGGAAGGGTAACAAAGTGCTTTACAGAAAGTACACAAAAATACAATATAAATACAGAATATGCAGCATTCTAGCGCAATAAATAGAAAAATTAGAAAGAAAATTGCTTACTTTAGATCTTTTATATAAGCTCTATGCTAAAGCTTTTATGATGAAGATTAGCCCACAATTCAGGATGTCATGCTTATAGGTTGTTTATAATAAATAGACTAAAAACCTCAGGGGTGATGAGACCCTAACAACCATCTGAGACCTTTAACAAATAGTTGGATTTATGTTAACGGTTAAACTGGGATATTTTTACTATTTGGGTTGCTACCACAGGAAACCGGCTGTTGTTCCAAAACAGTAAAAAAAAAAAAAAAAAAATATCCACTGGACTTTGTTTCCATGTTTGAAGATGTTTCGCTTCCCGTCCAGGAAACTTTTTCAATAAAAAATAGCAGAACTAGCGTTGAGTTCAAGGCTTAATAGAATGGACAAAAAACAAAGCCTTGTTTTGGCTTAGAAAACAAGGCTTTGTTTTTGGATGGGAAGCGAAACGTCTTCAAACTTGGAAACAAAGTCCAGTGGATTGTTTTTTTTACTTTTTTGGAGTAACTATGATCTGGATGACTCATGCTGCGTTCACACCGGACGCAGCAGGCGCAGCAGAAGCAGCGAGTTTACATGCAAAGTCAATGGTTGACGCGCATCAAGGCGCAGCAAAATGTCCCGCAGCGCATTTTGAGCAGCAGGCGCAGCAGAAGCAGCGAGTTTACATGCAAAGTCAATGGTTGACGC
>NW_015150636.1:657360-659570 GCF_000732505.1 Cyprinodon variegatus | reverse complement strand
GCAGCAAAAAGGAAGCAGCAGACGCGATTTTGCTGCTCCTGCTGCGTCCGGTGTGAACGTAGCATAAGAATCTTCACCAGCAATTGGCGGCTGCTTATTTCATTTTTGGGTGATGAAGTTAGAGGAGTTCTCAACATTAATACCGGTCACAATACGTTAAATTCTCCCTTTGAGAGAATTTACATAAAATATATTTTCAGTTGAGATAAAATGTGAAACTGTGGTTCAGGAATTATTAAGACTTCTTCCAGCACGCTAAGTGATGTTTTTATTAGGGAAAGTTTAAACTTGAGAGTTTGCACCTCCAGGTTTTGCACTAAAACTGCTGCTGAGATAAGTTTTAATCCAAAAACACACTTGATTTCCTTCTAAACGTAGCTCTTACAGATTTAAGTGCCTGTTGGTATTGAACCAACCTACAGTCCTGGGAGAGAGTGCTCTGGTCAGACAAAGGGTGAGTATTAAGATAGCAACGGGTCTTTTTTTAATTCCCAGAGCCAGCAACAACTTTAAGAACTGGAGCCAAGAATATCTGTAGCTCTGCAACTGGGTGAGGAAAAGAATCCCGTATTGAGGGCCCCCGAAAGTCCCCAACTACCTCAGCCACATAATAAACAACTTCCTTTTAAAATGAAAAACCATTGACATCATACAGGCTAATCTTGATCACTGTTTTTGAAAGAGTAAAATATTTCACTGTTTTACCCAATTTTCTAGATGTATTCTTGGCAACACAACTGTAGTTCTTTTTTGCTTATTTATGAGTTGTTGTTTTCTTTTACTTATTTATAAGGTCAGTACATCTCTGCAGGACAAAAGAAATAACCCAAATCAACTACTGTGTAGTCTCTGCTTAAATCTCTACTGTGCAGATATTTTTATATCTAAGGGAAACATAGTCCAGGATGTTACAACTTTTTTCATTTTTATGCTTTTTTGTACTACCGTATATACACTCTTTTTTATATTGTCTGTCGTATTTTTATTTTAATGGCATCTTGCTTTAACTCTTTGTACTCTATATAAGCTACTGGAACCAGAATTTCCCTGAAGGAGTAATTCCAAGGGATAAATAAAGCTGAGTCTAAGTCTAGGACCTTCTAGTTCATACAATGTGCAAAATACAACACAAATAGCTACATCCCTGTTCCATTATAACATCATATGAAAAGAAAGCAACAGAATGTATATATCTATATGTACTTTTGAAGCCCATCTTAAAGAGAATAGATCATCCTTTTTCTACACTTTTTTATAAATACACTTTTTTTAACATATTATCCGAGATCTTAAATTGGTAAATGTCATCAACAAATATACCACAACAATCTGATCTTCTGTAATTACCATCCTTATCATGATCACAAAATCTTAAAAAAATTAAAAATAAAAAATTTATATTAGACTTAGATTTCATTTGTCATTTTGTTTACAAAAGTATTAAAACAAAAAGAAGTTTCGTTGGGAAACAGCTCACTGGACAATTTCATCTTTTAAAAGTGCAGCCTTAAAAAATAGTAAAAATTACTGTAAATTTACAGTTCTAACATTTGTTTTTCTTTTTTTTTATATAATGCTAGGTTGGTTATAAATACATTTTCTCTTAATTTACAAGGCTTGAATTGAAACTCTTCCAGAAGTAAAGGAGAAGTAAAAGAAAATGCTAAGGATGGGTAGAGCATTTCAGCTTGGGAGTTACTGCAGTGGTTTGTTGCAATAAAGCAATTAACCTAATAGTGATGCCGTGCTGGTAATACATATATTACAACCGCAGATAAAGGATTTGAGCCCAGCTTTTATAGTTCAGTAACCAAATATAATCCAGTTTGTTTAAAATGAATTGTACACTTGCAGTGTATATGTATTTAAAATGTAAATTTTAAAATGCATAACCTGCATAGTGTCTAACAGGTGAGATAAGCAGAGATTATAAGTGGTGGGATCATTTAACAACTCATTAGAGCAAATATGATTGGTCATGTTACACAACTCTGCATCAGAACATTTTGTTTATGATCAAAAAGCTTAGTGGATCTGTCTGAAGATCCAACACAGCTTGGTTTGGCATTAAAGTCATAGGGAAATCATACTTAGATGTCAAATAATTATGGCTTAAACATGTATATAAATGTACTCTTTATCAGACCATATTGTTACAAAAATTTCTATTTAAAAAAAAAAATCCTGTCTTTTTTCGCAATCTTATGCAG
>NW_015150636.1:655881-657196 GCF_000732505.1 Cyprinodon variegatus | reverse complement strand
GACTTTGAAAGGACATGAGCTGTTTGATATTTACTTACACTCAGCATTTAGTAGCACTGTGGCACATTTAAGAGTTATCAGTTTTCATTTGCATTTGAGCATAATCGGGCTTATAATACTAGGAATTGCGTGCTCTCTTAGTAGGAGCATCCTGCATGATTGAACACATAAATTCCTCCAAAAGCAACTTAGCATTTGCAACACATGCCAACTGTATACTATGAAAATCATTCTCAAACTAGAGTTCTTTCTCACAAACATAAGGGGGTTGTAATAAAGGATGAGCCTGTGCCGCTCCATCAATGCATGTTCAGCTGAAAGGAAAGGTGAGCCTAGAGCAGAGGGGTTTTACTGCAACAATTACAGTGTAGACTTTAATAAGGCAACATTTAATGTACACTTTATCATACCTGATGACATGGGCCGAAGGTTGACTACATAAAACTTAAGAGTGGCCTAACATGCAAAATATAGATGCTCTCTTTCCAAACGTCCAGCACTTAAACCTAGAGCACAGCCTGTCATGCACTGATTGTTCCTTATAAAACACTGATATTTATGAGACTGTTCATAAAGACGGCAGAAATTGCATCATTTGCATACCCCACCTTTGCCCTACCGAAGATGGACTCTATCCTGAGTAGGGCTGTGTATCCTGAATCGATTTGATTTTGATTCAAACGGTTCTAAATTGATTAATTTCGATTCAATCTGTTTTTACAATAATGAAAGTGGTTTAACTGTTTTAATACTCATGTATTTTGTTTTTTCCTGTCACATTAAACACAAAGTGCAAACTTGAAAATCAGACAGTTTAAACATGAGATGTGAACAAAACTGTGCACTGTCTTCAATGCACAAACCATATTTGCAGCGTTGTCTGTAACTGCAGGGTGTTTGCTGGTCAGCCCCTATTTCTTAAAGTCTTCAGTCAACCTATTTCTATATTTGCAGCTATCTGACTTGAAGTCATCTTGAGTGCATCTTTCCTGCTTATTTGAAAGTGAACGTCACGCGCGTCACTATAAAATGAATCGATCTCATTCCCAAGACATCGATTTTGCAAAAATGTAAAGGAATTGATTCAAAATTGATTAAATCGATTTTTTTTACCCAGCACTAATTGTGAGTAAAAGACATCTGGTTATTGTGTAGTTATGAGATGGTTAATGTGGCTGGTGGATGGCTTTCATCACACTAAAACAACAGCAATACAAATTGAAGTAAATACAAATAACATGGAAACAAAAAAATATATATAAATCAATACAAGGCAGGGAGGGTCATTCAATGCTACAGAAAAATTTATATAAAT
>NW_015150636.1:652001-654018 GCF_000732505.1 Cyprinodon variegatus | reverse complement strand
TATTGGTAGGGACAATTAGGTCGGTTCAAAATTTTGGTAGGGACATGTCCCTATGGTCCCTATGCAAACCTACGCCCATGGCTGGATCCTTTTCTTACAGTGTTCAGTGAAAATATCGCGGTGCATCGCGATATTTCAAGTATCGTGATGCATCATGATAGAATCGCATCGTGGCATGTGAATCGTGATTCGAATCCAATCATGACTTCTTTGCCAATACCCACCCCTAGTGCTGACTAACACATAACCAGGGTGCCATTGGTCATTAGATAGATAGAGCAGATGAAAACTGAACAATAAATGACCACAAATCAGCAGCAATGTCACTTGTGCAGAGAAAATATTACTTCTAATCCAGTGAAAGAAAATGTTTCTTTACAAATTAAAGGATTTTATCATTTATTGTATCATGATTCAAAGCTTCATGTTGGTATTTGGAACGAAAATAAAATGAAGTGGCTTTGTCTTCATTTTTTCAGGCATATTTCAAAATAAAAAGAATTAGACAAATAAAACTGAAACAGGAAGATTAGCCTTTATAGTGTGAAACAAGTTTGAAATATAAACATTGAGATTTCTTAGAAAATCATTTAAAACCCTCAACAATATGCAGAGGAACGAGTCCTTGGAAAACTCTGTGAATGGCAGTTTGCAATTTGAAAAAAAGCCACTAAATGGGATTCAGAGTTTTTCTTCTAAATTTTGCTAAAATCTCACCATGAATTATTCTTGAGAAATCCAAACTGCTTCGTCTCATGTGCTGGAAGCATTTCTACAACCTTAAATATTTTTTAAAAATATAATTTATTTGAAGAAAAGAAAAGATAATAGGGCTGAAACAATTAATTATGATTAATCAATTATTTAAATAATTGTCACATAATTTAGTAATCGATTAATCGTTAAATGGAGGCTCTCAAACGTGTCTTTAGCTGACATATTAACCCACATTGAGAAACAATTATACTAACATTGCAAAAACAACATATAAACATTTTGAATTTAAGATAATAAACGTTTTTATCTGTCAATATGCTGTATCCAAAACTTCTCAAGTGGAAAAGTTTAAGTTTCACCTGGTTTCATTTCCTAAAAAGTCTTCTTTAAAGAAGGCTATCCGATTATTAATTGATTAATTGAAAACAAATAATCGACAGATTAGTCAATTTGCTGAATAATTGTTAGTTGCAGCCCTAAAGGATAACCAGTTGAATAAAAAGGATGCTGATAGGAGTTTAAACATTACTGAAACTAGTGATTGCAAAACAACTATTTAACTATTTATATCGATAAAGTATCTTTAAATAATAGATTTTTTTTTCTTTGTTTTGTGCCGTTCAGGAGCAGATCAAGTATTAATGAAGGAGGTAGGAGGAGCAGGCATTCCTCGAAGTGAAATAGCTTTCAGCTCCCAAACTTCTAAAAATACTGCAATTCACCGCTTTATGTCCGTTTAACAGCTACTTACTGGCTCTGTGGGCTATTAGGAGCCCAGCTGACAGAGCGTTTTACAGCAGCACACTAAGGTAAATGAATCACAAAACTGGGTAAGGATTGCTTTTTTCCTAAAATTAAAATGTTGTATTCACTTCCAGGGACAAGCTGTTCAGAGTGGCCTTTGTCTATTTCCAGACTCCTCAGCTGCAGTCGGTGATCCTAACCAGAGCCACTGAGGGAACTGAACACATGAAGCAGGAAATCAGCTCCTGAACTCAATCAGCGCAGTGGAAGTTATCAGCGTCCCACACAAGAGAGCAGGAATGTGGAGATAAGCTGAGGCACCAACCTGCTCCCCCCGTCCTCTTCGTCACTGTGATTGAAATGAGGACAACTGAGCCGAAGAACAACAGCAGTGATAAAGGATGTTTGTATTCCATTATAAAAAGGGCGGCTCATGTAGAAATGTGAGCGATGAAAGGCTGCATCCTGACCATTTCACACCTCATGCACAGAAGGATTTATAACGGCCTTGATTATTACATACAAACCTCTCTATTAGCAGGGGCTGTAACCAACG
>NW_015150636.1:650152-651439 GCF_000732505.1 Cyprinodon variegatus | reverse complement strand
TGAACCGAACGCAACACACGCTAACCGAACCGAGACAGTTCATCCCTAATGAATGGATGGATGGATAGATGGATAGTAATGACCAGTAGAAAAAAAGATGTTCATTAACATAATGCTTAAACGCAGAGATTCCCTCATATTCCTGCTCCAGCCTCACCACACAACCCATCTGCTGATTAAAGTATGCACACAGGCCAAGCAAACAGCAGCATCAAACATTCTACTCTATCTATTCACTAAATGTTACACCATTTGCCATTACCTTAAGATAAACCAATAACTCTTTAACAGACTATTACTAACTCCCCCTTTCAGTTTGGGACCTGAATAAAGCAGATGTTGTACTGTGTACTGTGGGGTCTTAAAGCCATGAGTTAGTACAAGATTCTCAGTTTATTGAAAATTGAAAACATCGATGTATACTAATTTCTTCAAAACAGAATATTTACCTATAGCTACAGCTTTCAGATTAATTTAGGCCGGATATGTCCGCCAACTCTGCCCCGTGTGGCTGAATTATGGTGTTTGGAGCTAAAACATGTCCACACTGAGTAGTATCAGTTAACACTTCAAACTGGTAGTTGAGGTCATCCACACCTCTTGTTTTAAGGCATAAAAACTCAGCACTGCTACAGCACTAAACTCTTCCATTAACAAAGTATTTCCATCTCATTAGGACATCTGTTTTCACTGGGAAATGGTAAAGCCCTTCATTCCAGACAGTTTCTATAAATACACAAAAACACAGAGCTGCAGTCAGTAAAATTTATCTGAACTAGGCAAAATATCAGATCCCTTTGCCCTTTGAAAAACCACCATGACTCAGATGACGGCTGCGCCCATGACTGCTTAGGGCAACGTGATTTACAGGCCATCATGTCCGAGTGCCCTTCAGCCGCCATACATTTTCTTCCTCATGGGTGACATGTTTACCTGAATGATTCCCTAAACTAACGTGCAACCAAAGTGATTCCTGAAGAGGCGGGAGTGGAGGGCTTTAATCATAAATTCAAAAATCTAATTACAGTCACAAATATCATCTGCAGTGTGCCCCACTCACTTCATTTGACACATCTATTAACCAAGCCCAGCTGCTGCTTCATGCAGCGTTACAAACATGATGCTAGTGATGACACGTTTTAGTCATGGCCCTGAAGGGGGCTGACGCAGAGAAGGACAATGATGAATCGTCAAAGTTCTACCAATCACCTTGCAGACTGCACTGTAATGTAAATGTTATAAAAAGGTTAAAATCCACCCTAAGTTGGAGAAAAACCATTTAGGTCT
>NW_015150636.1:645314-646949 GCF_000732505.1 Cyprinodon variegatus | reverse complement strand
AGCAGCTGTTTATAGAGACAAATGAGCTGGACTGGAGGATAGCGGCCAAACACTGACTGTAGCCCACATTAAGCTCACCTGACAACCTTAAATCAAACGTCCCTGTAGATCATAACACATTTAAAACAACCAAACAGCAACACTTTGCTTCTCCAGATCAACCAAGTCGGTCTAAAATAACGGTACCCGACAGCAGGATGAGCGACCGCATCACCTCCCGTTCAACGCAGGGAAAGTCATGTTTCCCTGAGCTGACTCCATGTTTCCAGCTCTCTCCTTCCCTCCCTCCCACACACCGACTCCTTCACAAATCCCGTGCCCCCCTCTTCATACCCTCTTGGGCAAATCAAGCCCCTAACTGGCCGACATTTTGTTGTAGAAGCTAAGCTAGCGCTACCGTTACCTGGACACACTTCTAACAGCCCGTCCGAGCGATGACAGCAGGGGATGGGTGAGGGAAGGAGGGAGGGGGGGTTCATGGTTTAATATAAAGGCCCCCCCCTGTAATAAATAAATATAAATACAGCAGAGGGGAAGGTTATAACTGGTGGTTAACCTGAGGGATAACGGTAGCTTGGTGGACAGTTAGCGCGCGGATGCAGTTAGTTAGCCGCTCGGTGGCTAAGTTACCTCGGCTGCTTTGGACCGTTATCGCTCGGTGTTTCTACCCGGAGGGGTGACAGCTTTAGTTCGCCTCTAAAGCTAGAAAAAAAGCTTTCGATACAAGAAAAACTAAATAAAATAAAATCCATTCACCTTAGAAACGGTAAAGGTCTCCGCGGCGCGCTGGTGGAGGTCCTACCGTGGAGGAAAAGGGTCTCCCTGGTGTGGCTCCAGAGCAGCAGCTACCGCCGCACCGCAATGGCAGGCAGTGGATGAACCCCCCCCCTCTCAGCGCGCTCGCGCTCCGGCTGCCTCTCCGCCGCGGTGACAGTGACGGGCTCGCTTGGAGGAAACCATTCCCGTTTGTTCGCAGGGGGGAGGAGGGCGAAGAAGGGATGCAGGAGGGAGTCACGTAGGAAGCCCGTAACAGCGGCAGCAGCACGCGGCGCCATTCCATCATAACATTAAAAAAAAAAACAGCCATCAGATGGAGGGAAAATAAATCTATACATGTTCCCACTGATCTAATCTGCTCCCCGTTATGGAAGGAGAAATGGAACCGGCTGTTTATTATGTCATCGATTTTACTAAATCCATTATGAAGGAAAATTTCATCCCCCACAGAATGGGTTCCTATATTCCCCAATTAATTGTTAAATGCCCACCAATTATTTATGTACAGTAATAAAAGAGCAACCTCTGAAAACGCTGCAACGAGTTTGATAAACAGTGATTTCTTCTGATAATGACGAATAACAGAGGTGCGACAGAAGATCAATAATACCGCAGAAACCTGATTCTACACTTTTATATCTATTTCATGAAGATGAGCTCATATATGTCAGTGAAGCTGCTAACCTTGCCATGATGCTACTTCACCATGAAGGCAGATGCAAGATGCAGCAGCGAGAAAACTGCTAATCATAGGGATTATACAGGGGCGGATTTAGGAAATTTGGGGCCAGGCAGGGGGCCCTCTGAATTCACTAGACAACACATAAAACAGCCCCATTCTACACATAGAGAAATGTT
>NW_015150636.1:643066-644835 GCF_000732505.1 Cyprinodon variegatus | reverse complement strand
GCCAAAGGATTTTTATAGAGGAGAGCAGGAGGCGGGGTTACCAATCTACTTGCTCTGGAGAGCAGAGTTCTCTGCTTTTAGATGTGCACAAAATTTGCACAAATAAGGAATAGTTGTATTAACTACATTAATTACACAGAGTTTTATGAATCCCCCAGGGACTTGGGGCCCTAAGCAACTGCCTAGTTTTGCTTAATGGTAAATCCCCCCTGGGATTATATACTATTTTATTTTTTAAACAGTTATTATGTTTTAGAAATTTCTCTAATAGAATGTGCAAAATAGAATATTTAAAATAGATGATTTTACAGGTGCACATTAATAATGTTTTGATAAAAATCCTTTTGCTATAATGCCACCAGAACGCTTATAATATTAAGTGTGTCTCAGAAAGGTCCAAACAGACAGCAGCAAACAATTTAAAAACAAACGCTGAAAGGAAAAAAAGAAGAGAGGGACAAAACCTAGAACAAATAATGGATGTCTGTTCTATTAACATTTCTCTATCTGTAGAATGGCTCTGTTTTATGTGTTGTCTTCTCAATTCAGAGGGGCCCCCTGCCTGTCTTTGCCTAGGGCCCCATATTTCCTAAATCCGCCCCTGGTTATGCTACAACCTTATTCCAAATGGTATTAAATAATTCTCTTATCTCTGTATTCTATTCTATTAGTGAGAATAAACGTTTTTTTTATATTGTTCCAAAATAGCTGCAAAAAGAAATATAAGAAATAACATTTATTGTTGTAATGGTTATATTCTCTATTGTATTTTTATCTTTTTTGGCATCTTGCTTTAACTATTTGTGCTCTATTTAAGCTGAACCAGAGTTTCCCTGAAGGAGTAATCCCAAGGGATGAATAAAGTTGAGTTTATGTCTAATTTATATAAGTATTCACACCCTTTGTCACGAGGCACTGATCATCTTTCTTCTAGAGCTTAAATTGAGCTCACCTGTCGGAAATTCAGTTGGTTAGACATGATTAGAAAAGGTGCATGCCTGACTCAGGTCACAGTGGATGTCAGAGCACAAACACCAAGCGTGAATTAAAAAGAAGCGTGTATGGGATTTAGGAGAAAGGCCACACCTCAGCCACTCGTCTAACGACCAGGCAGTCTACTTTTACCAACTTCACCCATTCCTCACTGTCTGCACGTTCCGTCGACCTCACCCTCCCACACCCTCAGTCGGACATCACCTCATCCCTCTTCCTCTTTTTCATCCAATCACCCTCAGGCCTGCTTTGTGTTCTCATTTTTCATCTGCTCCTGTTTATTCCAGGTACCATCTGGAGGTTCTAGGTTGGCAGCAGAAAACACAGTTTCCTTTAAACTGCCCCTCAATGCTGAACCTCCTCCTCCTAAAGCCATCATCACACTGCAAAAAAAAAACATCTAGAAACAAGTAAATTCACTTATTTTAAGAAAAAATGACTTATTTAGATTGAGATTTTTTGCAGTGCTAGAGCTCTACCCACATAAAACATCCACACATCCAGTCTATACTTGTAAAATCCAATGTAAAATCAAGCTGGAACAGACACAGACTGTGCTCACCTCCACAAAACAATGAAAAATTCATTTTTATATATTTCATAGAACATATCAAACTCCTTACAGGCTACATTAAATTGACAGTAACATTTCCTCTAGATGCCAGAGACGTCTATGGAGGATAAAAAGTGCCAAAATTAAATAAATAAATACAGCATTAAATATGTGTCAATAGCTAATTAAATGTGGAATTAAATAAATAAATACAGCATTAAAT
>NW_015150636.1:638904-640585 GCF_000732505.1 Cyprinodon variegatus | reverse complement strand
TCGATTAATCGAAAAAATAATCGGCCGATTCATCGATTTTTAAAATAATCGTTAGTTGCAGCTCTAGTCACACCTCAACCCGCCTCAAAGCCAACGCTGATTGGACGTTCGTTTGGTGAACGGCTCCAAATCTGCGAGTGAAACCTTGAAAGCTTGCGAGATCAGGATGGTCTCACGAGGCTAGGAAACTAGTCCATGCATTTGTTACTTCAATAGTTACTTTGTCTAAATTTTGTTTCATTGTTTTCTTCTGGTGTTCAAAAAAAAAATAAAAATCTTCTACACACGGTCTATATATCAAGAAGTTTGTTTGCAATGCTCTCTATACACCATCAATAACCTGTAAAAGCTTCTGTTAATAAAACAAATCTTAAAAAAAAGGAACATAAAAGCAAAAAGTTCCTGAGAAAAATTCATTTCAATGGGAGGGACTTAAGCTTTGTTTGAAATTATTAATGTCTAACACAAAAGCAGAGAATAACTTGACCTTGTATTCTGACACATGCCGCATAGCCAATTCAAAGTGTATTTTACATAAAATAAAAACGTTATAAAGGATTCAGTATGGATATAACTTTAGCAAATGTGAACCTTTTTACTTAGAAAGCTGAGGTAAATTCCTCAAAGCAGCATAATGACATGCTGCAGAAGGTAATTTAAAATTCAGAGGATAGAATTAGAATCCAGCCCACAGTCACGATGCTCAATATCCCATCCCATGGGGCACACAGATTTAATCAATATACAGTATAATGTAAATTGTGCACTGCACCAAACTCTTTAGACTTTGTTGTGCATGATAAGATTTTTCTTTAAAATCTTATTTTATTCTGTATTTATTTGGAGCTGGCTCCTCCAGATCTGGCTAATTCTCTGCAGCGGCTTCTTCATCTGGAAGGTATTTTATCACTTTGAGACTGCGTGACCATTCCTGTCACCTCGACCTGTGGCGCTAATGAGCCCAGAGAAGGATCGGCCCTGAATTTAATGCCGGAGGAGCGGTGAGGTCCAGAAATGTTGCTGACGTTAGAACATCATTGCGGAGTCCATCGGAGGATCGGGAGGAGGACACAGGGGAACGGTGGGGTGGGGGCATCTTCAATGCAAGATGTGAGATGGCCAAGGTCATGGGAATTAGATAAAGAAGGGCAGGCAGAGATATCCCAGGAAAAAACAGAGAATGATGAACAGCAGCTGTGGAGCTGTAATATGTGGACGCGCTGTATATACTGTATATATCCCATGCACCTTTTTCTTCCTTTTGCACCCTCTTCTTCTTCTTCTTCTTCTTCTTTGACTATTTAAGCTGATGTAATGAGTAAATTAACTCTGTGTCATTACATGATATTGGAAAGCAGAGTTGAATATAAGGAGCTACATCCAGGCATGATTCCTGCCAGAGCTGCAAAACTCACTTTAATACAACATGTCTGATGTTATGAGGTAAAGTTACACATCAGACCTGAATGGAAATAAATTTAAGAACAGAAAGGAACCACGTTTGGGATCAGGTGAGACAGTGAGAGCCATTATCCACAAGCGGAGAAAACAGCGAACATTGGTGAACTTTTCCCAAAGGGCCCAAAAAGTCAATCAGGAGATTAACCCTATAATGCCAAATGTATCATATTTGATACATACGGTTTCTGAAATGTTTTGCATTTCACACCGTTTGCATAAT
>NW_015150636.1:634389-636682 GCF_000732505.1 Cyprinodon variegatus | reverse complement strand
CAGGAACAATGGCATCATCCCTTCATAATTAATTACTACGTTACCATTTCACAGTCAATTACTTTCTATTTTCTTGGTTAGTTCCTCCTCTGACAGTGAAATTACCTGTGAAACTTCTTCCCAAAGCCGACAAACTGCTTGTTTTTGCAGCCAAATGCTGCACATGTAGGCATCTCCGTGGGAATGGGAGCACCAGCATGGTAGACGGTCGCTCAGAGAGATCAGCGTTTGTGCATCGAGTCTCAAAAATCCAAACACTGGTAGTTTATAAATCAGGATATAGTTGTGTATGAATCATTGTTAAACGTGTTTTGTGAATGTGCAGATTCTATGTGCTTGTTTGAATCATTTTCTCCATGAGTGGAATCATGTCATGTGCATGAGTAGATCTTATATGTGAGTTTGTTCATATTGTGACTCTTTTAGCTCTAATCTACCATTAAACATTAGTGATGACCAGCAAAGGTGTTTAAGCATATCAACAGAAACGAAATAATCAGGGAAAATGACCTAACTTGTTTTACATATTTTTATTTTTTCTTGCTCTCTGCAAGGAACAATGCTCCCTTCTCTTGGAGCCCTTGAAATACCCTCTGCCTCTGCTTCAGCAGCGTTTGCATCACTGGCTTCAACAGCACAGAGGGACTATCACGCACCACAAAGGAGAAAAATGTAGCTTCCTTTTTCCCATCAGCGCATTTAAGGAACGCTGCTTGGATCCAAAATTGGAGTAAAACTGCAGGAACAAATCACACGAGTGGAAAGGCAAATTAGAAAATCACAGCGGGTCAGGTTTTACAGTGCATTGGCCCTGACCGTGAGTGAGTCACCTCTCGGCTGCGCAGGTCAGGAAAAACAGCCTAGTAAGCAAAGGTGGGAATCCTGTCTATGAGCTCTAATGCTCCCATCCAGCACCACAGCATATACTGAACAGAAAAAAATACAACTTACAGAGATCTTTGCAGTGCAGCTGCAAGATGACACTAGGAAGCATTATGCGTCCTTGGTTATAACGCTCTGCTGAATTTAGCCTCCAAGGACTGTTCAAAGTCTCATATTTCTGTGATTGTGGCGAAGTCCTCCATCAGACTTCCTGACCTCCACCATGCGAGGGCACCACAGTGACACGACAGCGGACTCACAGCTCAGACGAGGAAAGGCTTTGCAAAGCCACGTGATTACACTCTGCAGCCCAATGTAAGCTCAACCTTTAAAAAAGGATCTAATAAAAAAGGGTTTATCTCACTAAGTCTGCAGATAAAAAGATTGATTATTAAATGGTGTTAAATACAAACATAAAATGAAGATTAGCTGAGATTTTAAGAGCAGAAAAAAATGGAGTTAAAATTCAGCTTCACTGTGTTTTTTAAAATCTGCTTATCAGCTAATTCTACCAACCTCCCAGCAGAGTGACATAAAACTCATGTTTCATCCAAATTTGTATCATTTATGATTATTTTAAGTCATGATTTAAGCTGGAAACGCCAAATAGAAAATGTTTAATTAAAAGTTGCAAGAAGCAAAGCAATACTATCAAGAGAAAGGCATCTGCTTGATTATAGAGCACAATATATCTTCTACAATTCATTAGTTCTTCCATACTGTAGTTATTGCATAGAGGTTTGGGGTAATACGTATAATAAAAGTATAAAAGATTTACTTATCAAAGTTCAGAAAAAAGCTTTCTGAATCATTCATAATGTTGGATTCAAAGCTCATACTAATGCACTTTTCTTAAAATCTCACATCGTGAAAATCCAAGACTTTATCAAATTTAAAACACTTGCTGTAGTTTACAAAGCAAGCCGCGATCTACTTCCTCGCAATATAAAAAAAAAAAAATACATAACAGTAGAGAAGAGAATATTAAGACGTGGTGTTCACACCAGGATTAAACGTCTGAGGCTCAGACAAGCAGGAGTTATGCTGTGAAATTTAAAAGCATGTATAAATATGTTATCTTTAAGAAATATGCATGTGACCCAAACATTTAAACGTCAAAATTTGCAACATTTTTAATATGTAATATTAGATATCTTCTTTATTCTGTACAACTGCTTTCAAAATAAGACATTCTGTATTGGTTTAACTGCGCTTTAATTTGTAATGCGTCCTTTATACTGTATGTGATGTGACATGAATATTGTTATCGGGGTAAATTCTTACAAGTTCTTGAACGACTTTTCTATTCTATACTATTCTATTCTATTGTATTCTATTCATTCTATTCTATACTATTCTATTCTATTCTATTATATTCATTCTATTCTATTCTATACTATTCTATTCTATT
>NW_015150636.1:630864-633228 GCF_000732505.1 Cyprinodon variegatus | reverse complement strand
GTTTTGTTGCCCTCTCCAGTCTGTTACATCATCAAACAGAAAGATAATGAAAAGCAGTGAATGTGTAAAATCTACAGTGAGGATAAACACCTGCATGCTGTGAAAACAAACATTTTTACTGACGAAGCACAAAGCTGCAATCACTGTTTTGAAGCAAACGTAAACAGAAAGGAATATATATTTTTTTGTTCCAGAATCCCCTCAAATGAACCTATAATCTCTGTCTCCTTTTTCCCACCGACAGCTGAGAGCTTAGACACACCAGGCCTGCAGATCACGTGACCGAAGGCGGCGCCCAACGTCCAAATCCTCCCTGGATCAAATGACTCGGCTACAGCAGCAGAGAAGCAATCACATAAGTATGTTTAACACAGGAGGGGGGCACCAACCTTAATAACGATGAACAATTGCAATCAGTTAATGCGACTGCAGGTTGTGGATAGAAAAGGTAAATAATTTAGCGACAGGAATATGTATATATCCCAGCCTGATTGCAGTGCTGACCCTAAAGCTGAGCTTCTGAACTGGGGAATAAAAGCTTTTAAAGCTGTTTATTTCAGATCAATCAAACTATGATTTTTAAGTCAGTCACATAAATCAGCAGATTATTCCTCTTTACCAAAAAAACAACCAAAAAAACATGCAAACTGAGGCTTAATGTGAACCGTCTAGTACGTTCTCACGTAAACTTGAATAATGAGGTTGCCATAATCCTCAAAGAACATTTAAACAAGACCTTCAAGCAAGGCTTTCAAATGATTCTACCAAAGGTTATCTATTTCTGGCAAACACAGCCCGGGATGCGAGTAAGGCAATTTCAGGCCTTGGTGGTCTTGGATCAGAGGGTCCCTTTGGACCCAAAATAAAAGGAGCGTGGGGGGGGGGAGGGCAGCAGATGGGGAGGTAACAGAGACACGCAGAAAAAGGAAGAAAAATCACCCAGGAGTAATTTACCGCACTGCGCAAACAAGAGAGACAACACAATGAATCTTCTCTCCCACTCTCAGCGTAATTGGAAATTAATGTTTTATCACATTTACAGGTTGACTTATTGTTAAAATACAATAAGGGAAAAAAAAAATCAGAACATACTGAATGGAGCCAACAGAGTTGGATCACCTAGAAGGTTTAGGACTAAACTGAGAATTGAAATAAATGAAACCTGTGGAACCAGTGATATAATACTCAACTTAATCTACTGCTTCCAACTACACTGGAAAAACGATCTAGAAATAAGTGAAAATGCCCAAATTAAGTGTATTTACCCTTAATTTGAGTAGGTAAATGAGATAGTTTGCCAATGGTATTAGTATTTTTACTCTTAAAATAAGATTATTAGATAAAATGCACTAAATAAGACAATCCAATTGTGCTTTCTCATTCTAAGAGTAAGTTGTTTTGTTCCATTGGCAAAATACCTCTTTTACCTCCTCAATTCAAGAACAAATGCACTTATTTCAAGAAAAAATAACTAATCTAGATTTAGATGTTTTCCAGTGTAAATCCAGTATCCCTGTTAAAACATACAAAATTATATAATCCCCACATTTTAGATCAGCTCTAAACCCTCTTTTCGGTTTAGTGAATTAGGAATACCATAGCATGTTTTGGAATCCCTGCCGTTCTATACATTTAGGTAGTTAAACTCTGCCCTCTGCAGGAGTTGAGCTGAACATGACTTCTATATGTCAGGCCTGACAGAGGCAAAGCCTGCAGTGGGAAATCACGTTTGGTGGCTCTAATGCAATCGAGTGGAGAGTCAGTCCAGCTGGCTGAAGATATTCGGTGTGCTGATGAGGCAGGAGAGGACGAGGAGTTGGATGTTTGTTCCCAGGGGTGGGATGCTCCTGAGCTTCCATAGCATATGGCTTCTCCCAGGGCCTCCATGCAGCAACATGGCAGGCTGCAGCACTAATGCAAACATGGGGATGTTGGTGACTTTGAATGCACATTGCCATTAGACTGCCGAATGTTGCATAAAATAGGGTAAAAGAAAAAAGTGCTGAATGTTAGAAACTGTAAATCGTGTACCAGTCTTATGTTTACATTTCATCACTTCTGCATTTTAGAAATGGAAATGTCTTAAGAGCTGCACTGAACAAAATTTATTTTTTTATGCACCCTGTGTGTACAAACGTTGGTTTTATTTTGAGTCTGTGATGCAACTAAAGCAATCATGTATTTATACGTGTTATATATGGAGGATAAAAAGTGCCAAAATTAAATAAATAAATACAGCATTAAATAAATAATTAAATGTGTCAATAATTAATTAAATGTGGAATTAAATATTTAAATGTGTCATTAATTTAATAAAGTACGTCTTAATTTTATTAAAAATATATTTATAATTATTTCAGTGTG
>NW_015150636.1:625106-630126 GCF_000732505.1 Cyprinodon variegatus | reverse complement strand
GTTAGGTTTTTAAAACAAAAATTAGTCCAAATGAAAAACAGAGAAATAACACTGTAAAAGGCTAATTATAATTTTTCTAAATTTAGTTTTGTCGAAAGGTTAAAAGCGGTTAAAATCTCTTACAGTCGATGTGTTCGTTTTAAATGAATCCAGATCAGCAGTTTCTAGAAGATGAAGCGAAGTGATGCAAGACGGATAAAAGTGAAAGTGGATTTCCACTAGGGCTGCAACTAACGATTATTTTGCAAATCGATTCATCTGTTGATTATTTTTCCGATTAATCGATTAATAATGGGATACCGAAAGGTCCCTTAAAGAAGATTTTTTACTAAATTAAACCAGGGGAACTAATACTTTTCTACTTCAAGAGTTCTGGATGGACTATATTGACAGGAGAAAACTTTTTTTTTTTTTTATGCAAAATGTTTATATATTTTTTTACAATTTTGATATAATTGCTGCTGTGAATGGGTTGCTCTATCAGCTAAAATCACATCTTAGAGTCTCTATACTCCAGTTAAAGATTAATCCATTACTAAATTAGTTGATGATTATTTAAATAATCGATTTATCACGATTAATCTGATTATTTGTTTCAGCCCTAATTTCCACCATTTAATAAGAGCCTCTTCAGCACAATTTACAATTATACATTGAATAATGCTTGCATCACAAACCTAAAACCAATTATTATTTACACTGAAAATTGGGGCTGGAGTCGGAGCTGCACAAAAAAAATCTTCCTGAAATAAACCGACTCAGAGCAAAGAGGAACTGATAATCTAATAATGATAATAACGCACGGCTTCCTGCCTCAATTTCCTTTATAACCATTAATTACTTCCTTGCATATTAACAGCCTAAAGCAAACATGATGGATTTAAGCATTAGCATGTAACCTTTTTGATACTAGAGTTGCTTTAAGAGGATTTCCAAAAAAGTAAAAAAAACAAACAAAAAACATTCCACTGGACTTTATTTCCATATTTGAAGACTTTTGAAGGTTTTCAATTAAAAATGTCAGGAATAGCTTCAGTTTGAAGGTTTTATAGGTTTTAAATTCTCCTTAAAACATTGGTTGAAAACTAACCAGACATGTTTTCACAGGTAAATTGATCTGTTTCCTGCGGCCTGTTAACCTCATTTTATTGTGATTTTATGTTATTGGCATCTTATCTGTTTTTGTCCACTCTGTTCTCTCCTTTAGCGTCTTGTTTAATGTTCACTGTTTTTACCTAACCTGACTCCGCCAGATGGATTTGCTCCGCATATCCATCTGGAAACCTTCCGTTGAAGTAATTTTGGGAAGGGGCGAAAATACTGGTTAGCTGATTGGCCTATGTTGGTGATAGACGGGCCAAATAAACCAATCAGATCAACGAAGCATATGACGTACTAACAGAGCGACGACGAAGAGGAGCCAATTGATAGATCAAACTCTTGCTGAAACCAGTCGGGAGAAGAGCAAAAGCATCTTTTCCTCTGAGAAAAGCCTCCAGAGCAGTGTTTTGCTCTTCTTTCAGTGAAGAAATACTCTGTAATTCCGATAAAACTTGCTCGATAGCCACGCTAACGCTAGTTTCATCGGCTGAAGCCGCCATGTTCTTTAGACTGAACTGTCGCGCTTCTCGTTGCGTCACACCTAGGGGTGTGCAAAATAATCGTCATGATGATGCATCGTGATTCTAATTTTCATGATCTACTGCATCGATTCTTGACGCCAAGTATCGATTATTAATTAAAAAAAATGAGTAAATCAAATTGCATGAATGGTTGGCGAAACAAGTGTAATACAACTTCCACTCCAGTAGATGTCGCTGCGGATGTGTTGATGCACACTGCCTTGTGTCACAATCATTTCTACTGCGCCGAGTTATTCAAAATCAAAACATGGAGGAGAAAATATCGCAATGTATCGCAATAATTCAAGTATCGTGATGCATCGTGATAGAATCGCATCGTGGCCTGTGAATCGTGATTCGAATCGAATCGTGACTCCTTTGGCAATACCCACCCCTAGTCACACCTCAACCCGCCTCAAAGCCAACGCTGATTGGACGTTCGTTTGGTGAACGGCTCCAAATTTTCTTTAACGGAGAGTCTCCAGACTGATCTGCGAGTGAAACCTTGAAAGCTCGCGAGATCAGGATGGTCTCACCAGGCTAGTTTTTACCTGCCTTAGAACAGCGGATGCAAATTACCGTAGATGTTGTGCTAATTCTGGCATATTTACATTGATGTTTTATGCTGATTCAAATAAATAAAAATACATAAATAAATATAGAGTGGAGCAAAAAAAAAAAGGCCTAGTTTTGGCTTAGAAAACATGCTAATTGACCCTTTAAGCGGATCTGCTTTGGTCTGGGGACGTCTTGCACCAACCGTTACACTGGAAAAAAACAAAATCTAGATAAATCATTTTTTTCTTAAAATAGCTGCATTTGTTCTTGGATTGAGGAGGTAAGAGAAACATTTTGCCAATGGAACAAGACAATTTACATTTAAAATAAGAAAACACAATTGCATTGTCTTATTTCAAGTTCATATTATCTAATTATCCTATTTTAAGAGTAAAAATACTCATTTCATTGGCAAACTATCTCATTTATCTACTCAAATTAAGGGTAAATACACTTTATTTAAGGATTCTTTACCTATTTCTAGGTCGTTTTTCCAGTGTAGTTTAAACAACATGAAAACAACATGTAATATTTTCTCTTTAAGGTCTAATATAAAACTGTTTATAGTGTTAAAACAGTGCATATTTAGTATCATTACTATTATTGTTTTGTTTAGGGCTTTTTTATTTTACCGTTTTTTTACCTTCAAACACTTTATAGACTATAAAGAATGCAGAAATTCCTATAAACAACATCCGTCCCTGAGCATCCAATATGCTGCAGCGACGGCTCCCAGCTGCGAGCAGTGAACCTCAGGATTGATTAAGTGGTTTTAGTCCCAGTTGATTCATTCTTCATGCTTGACTTCTCCACCAGGACCGTCGTCTCGATTCCAGTAACATTACATCATCCTTCTGAACGTCCTTCACCTGACCTCAGACTCCACGGCTAAAACATGGAGAGTAACATGAACAACCGGCTTTCTAGAGGAATATAAGAGAAGATGATGGCACCAAGGTTGCTGTTGAGTTATAAATAGACCCATATGGTATGACATGCTGGTTTACTGCCACGTTTACAGTAATCCACAGCTGTGGCTGGTGCGAAGCAACCAGGTCTCTGCTCCTGCTATAAATCTCAGGTGAAAGTCAATAGAGTTGTTGGGATTTATGCGGGTTTAAGTTCTCCCCCTTCAGGTGATTTGCTGTTGATGAGCAACAAAACCTCAACCATAAAAGCAATTCAAAGGCAGGAGTCATTTTCTCCAAATGGTCCCCTGCAACGAAGGATGTGGTACTCTGCATCCCTTATGGGCTGAACAACATGTTTGATTTTCATGCTACAGCAAGAACTACGACAAAACCTTCCTCACCGATGATGTAATATAGAGTTAGTTGTCCTAATAATGGGGGCTTTGCTTTACCTTTTAGGTATCCTTTTGTTAAGAGAGAAAAAAATGAATAAATTAGGAACAACAGCGTCATATAGACATGTGTTTTGATTATGTATGTATTCCTCTGTACACACCTATTATTTACTTAGCTTTACTTAGCTCACACTGAGCCTGGTTCTGCTGGAGGTTTCTTCCTGTTAAAAGGGAGTTTTAATAGGGATGCCCTAACTTTTTTAATATGACTGGAAAGGAACATGGTCTGTAATAATGCTTTTAAAGACAGACTATGCACAATGGCCCACAGTGACCCACCATATGTCACATCGGTGGACATTTGGACCTTGCTCTTAGGGCAGAGTTTCAAGAAACGCACTCAACATCTGCTGTGCAACCGTTATAAACATCACGCATCATCAGCTGCACTTCACCGTCACATGTAAAACCCCGTCTGAATCACATCCAACCAAGCCTCCGCTGCTTATCACCTAAAGGACAAAAAAAAAATCCTCCAATCGACTGCCGTTACATAACAGACTTGTCTCACTTAGAGCAAATCAGCCGCTCCAGTCACAGAGCCTCCTGTCACCTCCCCCTCTCCTCCCTGCAATAAGGCCTCCTGCAGGGCTGGTCGTGATAAATCTTTTGCACCCATCCTCCCCTCCCCTCTCTGCCTCTCCACAGCCCTCGCTCGCTCGGAGTGCCCCGCTCAGGTACGGCCCTCCATTTCTCAGGAACAACCTCCCTTGATAACAGGCTCTGAATATGCAGATTGGTTAATTCAGCTGCAGTTGCTCTCTCTGTAAATGCATCTGCAGCACTTTCCCAACACTGAGCAGTGAATAAGTGCTTACGCCGGGGCTTTTTTTTTACCCTTTTTAAAAATCTTTTTCTATTTTTTTGGTGGTGCATATGGTTGTTTTGGGGGCGTCTCTGTCTCTCTCCATGAAAGGCTGCAGCCAAGAAAAAAGATTTGAAAAGTAGAACAGGGCAAGCAGAACAGATAAGAGATTAAGACTCTGACCAGTCCAAACCTCTGGCCCAGCTGGTGACGGATCCTCATCTGTTATGTAGTAATTCATTTAATTGTGCTTCTCATCTTGGCTTAGATGCTGATAGAGATGGAGCCTCTGCAGCTCACCTGGTCCAACGCTCTGCAGCAAAACATTCCTCTGACTTTTTAAAAAAAACCTTTTTGTTGGAGCTATTTATACTTTATATCTTTATCCATTTAAATTGTGTTTATTTATTCCTAAATGTATATTTTTTTGGATTATTTACAGAGTTTATTTGCATGTTAACAATTGTTGATTCTATCTATCTTTGTTTTATTATTTTATTATATATATATACAGTATATATAGTCTCTTTTGTGTGTATTTGATTGATTCATTGATTGTTGTTTGTGAAATTGTCTAAAACTTGTCAGAAATAAATCCTTATTCATTCATTCATAACTTATAAAAAGGTAAATAAAGCATTATAACACTGAACTTAAGTTACATATTAA
>NW_015150636.1:619674-622485 GCF_000732505.1 Cyprinodon variegatus | reverse complement strand
GAGTCGGGGCTTGAACCGTCAACCCATCGATTTCAGGGCAAACTCCTACATCCAACGCCACTGTCAGAGACAGCAAAGGCCTGTGGAAGCATGTTTTTCCTTGGCCTATTTGTGAGATTAAATATTTTTAGTTTGCCTTTCCTTTGCCTAAATAGGGGTTATTGTTTAGAAGTCTGGTACCAGTCTGTATGCTGGAGTTAAGTTATGGAGTTAAGATTGGGAAAAACAGAAAGCAGGTGCCTCCCTACTCTAGACATGGATTAATGGAGGGAAATGAGAGATGAGAATGAGTTTACACAGACCGGGAGACCTGCTCTGAGTGTTTATCTGGCTAAAATTTATGTCCTTGATTAATTAAAGTGTTTTTTTTCTTGGGAATACCCAAACGTTCAAGTGTGAGAAAGTTCTTTATGTAGGGGTGGGATAGTTCCAAGGGAGAGTGGGTGTATTGGGAATTGCCCAGTCAGAGCCCTATCTCTCGGTCTGAAGACGTTAAATAAATTTAAACATTCTCTTGCAGTAGTTTTTGCTTCTTCCTCAGGTCCACAGGCGTTTCCTTATGTCAGAGAGAACATTTCTGTTCTGAATAACCCAGTTTCCTGCCTGGATAACTCCTGAATCCCTTTAAAAGGTTTCTGTATAAATAAAACGAAATGACAAAATGAAGCTGCAACATTTCATCATTTCCCCCTTTCCACTAATATTTATTTTTAGAATATGTAATATTTCTATCTTTAATTTCATTCATAAGCTGATGACATCTATTTGGCCCCTCAGCTGAGGGGCATCTGGTTTGCTTCATTAAAACCATTTTTCAGAGTCTTGACGGCCTAAAATTAGAACAAGACTAAAGCTAATCATATTAAGAAGCATTCAATTTTTTTTAATCAAGGATTTTATCTAATGTGAGATCATATTTTATCTTTTAAAAACTTTAAACATGTAGGCGATTTATTAAAACTGTAACAGTTTATAGGTTGTTGTTAGTCAGCACTGCCTCTACAGACTGTAGTTGGCCCAGAATGCTGCAGCTCATCTAAAGCATTAAGGTATTTCCCCAGTACTTGCTTCTCTGGCTCACGGTTCATATTGAAATTGATTTTAAGGTGGTATTGTTAACTTATAAGGCCTTTAATGGACAAGCGCCTGCATGTCCTCCTGCAGCCGTGTTTGCCCTCTAGGTCCCTGGGATCTAATGATCGCTTACTTCTAGCTGTACCGAAGTCAAGGTTGGTTCAAAGAGGTGATGCAGCATTTCAGGCTGCAGCCCCTAAAACTATGGAAGAAACTCCCCCTAGATAATAAATAGGCTCCAGCGCCTGATGTATTTAACACATATTTAAAAACACTATGTTGTCAGGTTGGATGGAGGGCCCAAATGCAGAGATGAATTTTGCTGATTTAACTGAGGAAAAAAGGCAACTGAGGCAAAAATCCAGAAAAATGAAAAAGCAAAAATACTAGTGATGTTATGAGACGAGCCGAGGCTTCGAGGCGTGCGTCAAGTAGTCGAGGCAGCCTTTCCGCCAGGCTCGTATCGAGGCTCGCTTCATTTGTGGGAGGACCCAAAATAGCTGATGTCCGAAGCCTCGCTACCCCGCCGTACCATGTGACCGCTTCAGGAACTGGTTCAGCTCGCCCGGAACTTCGCCAGGCATTTAAACAGCCTCAGTAGTAGGAGAGTTTCTGTCAGCTGGATAGAGTTTGGATAGATTCTAGGAATAGATTGGTTGGAAAAACAACCAATCTAGTTGGTTAAATCTATTTTGGTTAGATTAAAAAGTATAAGGATCACAATCTGAGCAGGCCACTGGTTACAGTTGTAACGTTAGTTTTAAATACTATTGCTTTCTGATGAGCAGTTACCATTGCTAGAGGCGTCAGCTGCAAAACCTCCATTCCTGAGGTCGTTTGAATCCTACGCTGGACATTTAAAAGTACTTTGGCTAATAAGACTAATTTTATATGTTTACCCTAGTATAAATATTTATTGGGTAAAATCACTGCCATATTAGATTGGTTGGTTTAGCCAAAAGATTGGTTGAACACATAACTTCCAACCCGATTAAAACAAAAAAACTGTGCAAAATCTATAATGTTTAAATAAAAACGACTCACACCTTTCATTTCGTTCATCATTGCCCAATTTGCACAAACGCTTTCACTGCCTTCTTGAGGTTATTTCACTAAAATGGCAGAAAAATTATGAACCTGATTGTTCTCTTCTAAGACATTTTACACTAAAAACCAGTGTTGTATTGTAACAAAGTCAAAATACTTCACTACTGTACTTAAGTATATTTTGGAGTAATTTTTTCACTTTTACTTCACTACATTTCCGAACTTAGTTGCATACTTTTACTCCGATAGATTTTCAATGTTTGGTTTAGTTTAAAAAAAAAAAAAAAAATGACTACAAAGTCGGGTCTTGCCTGGACTTGTTCATCAACTCCAATTTTTTCTCTGCTGTGATGTATACTTCATTTCAGCACTGCCTTTTTTTACGTTTTACAGTATTTTTACAAAACATGTCTTCCTCTTTAGATGCCAACTAAGCTGCAGTTCCCTCCCATTTATTTTTCTTTTGTAAAATCACCTGTTATGTATGAGCCTTTTGTTTGTGAAGTACTTTACAGCTTTTTTTTTTCTTCATGTTGGCCGCATTTACAAAAGGGGCTTCAAACTGGACTCCCTCTTCAGATGCCAGCAGAGATGGCAAAAGTACTGACTTTCCGTACTTGAGTAAAAGTACAGATACTTGTGTTAAAAAATACTCTGGTAAAAGTGGAAGTACTGATTAAACTTCTTTAC
>NW_015150636.1:615181-619377 GCF_000732505.1 Cyprinodon variegatus | reverse complement strand
TTTAAAATGTAAGAAGGAGAAGGTACAGATGTTTGTGTAGAAATGTAAGGAGTAGAAGTAAAAAGTCGCCATAAAAATAAGTAGTAAAGTAAAGTAAAAATATCAGAAAAATCTACTTGAGTACAGTAACGAAGTATTTTTACTTCGTTACTTCCCATCTCTGGATGCCAGATAAGCTTCTGTTGTTTCTTTTTTTTTGTAATGATGTCAATAATAGTAGCAGTAATAAAACTTGGTCTAAATTTATCCTACACTTGGTTGTTTATATTATTTTAAGTAAATTTAACATTCAATGTTTACCAAAATGTAAAAAAAGTAATTCAAACTGCACTACTTTTTACTTATACTTTTCACTACATTACTTGAGTACATTTATTTTTACAGTAATTCTTATACTTAAGTACAACCGTTTCAGATACTTTAAGACTTTTACCAAAAGCCATATTTTGGAGAGGTACTTATACTTTTACTTGACTCCGAGATTTCAGTATTTTTTACAACACTGGTTGGTTTAGCCAAAAGATTGGTTGAACACATAACTTCCAACCCGATTAAAACCAAAAACTGTGCAAAATCTATAATATTCTAATAAAAACGACTCACACCTTTCATTTGGTTCATCATTGCCCAATTTGCACAAACGCTTTCACTGCCTTCTTGAGGTTATTTCACTAAAATGGCAGAAAAATTGTGAACCTGATTGTTCTCTTCTAAGACATTTTAAACAAAAAAAACCCTACAAAATATTTTGTTACACAAACCAATCATTATTCGATTACAAAGAAACTTAAATGGGAAAGAAAAACATGAAAAACAATTGCAAAACTGTAGTTCTGTACTCCACCAGTAGGTGGCGACATGTTCACATCAAGCTTCATGAACTGTGGTGATTTTTGAAGCAATTTGCCCAAACAGTTCAAAGCCTCATGAGGCTTCATCTCACCATCGCTACTGAAGACCAAACAAAATCCAATAAACATCAAAATACACGCGGCGAGCAAGAGAAGCAACAAAACAAGAAACCAGCAAACAGGAACCGCAGAGGTGGTGTATATATGGGGAACAGAACAAAGGATGGGTTAATGAGCTGATATGGAGCAGGTGTGAATAGAGTTAACTAGAAGGGAGCCGAGGGGGAAGGAACAGGCACAAGGGGGCGACAGAGAGTAACTACAAAGAAACGAAAAATGATTAAATAAACTTGAATTTCTGCAACATATTAAACCTTGACTGTTGTTCATTCAGGCTGTGAGAACATAAGAGAGAGCAGGATTTACAGCAGATAACAAGAAGGCAAAGTAACTTTTTTTTACCTTGTTAGGGATGATGCATGGTTTGGAAATGTTTGTGTTTTATCGAGACATCTTCCATTTTGTTTGTTTCCGGTTCCGTTACAGTTCTCGGAGAGAAATTGGGAAGAAATTAAATTGGCATCGATTGGCAAAAAGCTGAAAACACCTGAAACTGGCAAAGCACTTCTCTAACAGGTAAATTGGCATCTAACACTACAGTAACCTTCATATTTGTATTATTTCAGGAAAATAATTGTTTGTAAGTGTTTTTTTTTTTTGCGTGTGATGAATGAACAGTTGGATCGCCTTATCTGCCTAAAGCTAAATAAGTAAATAAAGAAAATACTGTAAATGCAGCAGGTCTGAAATGAGATGAAGTGTTGTCAATAAACCTGGAATAATGGCTCCTGTGACGAACAAAGGCTTTGGCTACTCTGAAGCCTGTTATTAACCTCCCCACCACCACCACCACTCTTTATCTCAGGGGGACTTTCTGCAGCCTTAGCACTAAAATCTGATTCAGGCTCTCCGTGAACAAGTGCAGCGTTTGCCAACACAAATGACAGCGGGAGTCGGCCCCCCGCCAGAAGTCCTCCCCAGACATCCCGGAGAGAAAAGCAATCAAAAAAACGCAATCGATCTAAAACAAAGTCTTAACCACTATTGATTATTTAGCTCTAAAGTGATGAGCAATGATAGTTGCGGACTTGAATTCATATGTTCCCTCCACCAGCATCTTCCCTCGTGTGTTGAAACCGACTTTAAGACCATCCAAGCGGCTTCCTATAGCATCGCTGTGTCTGTTGTGACATTTCAGTCGAATGCAATGGAAACCGCTCCTCAACTCAGCATCCTGCAAGCTCATCACTCACTGTAAGGCGGGCCGTTACTTCCATCAGCTGCATTTGAGTTTGGGCAAGTCAGCAAGTTTTCTTCCAGTGCACACGCTGCCTGGACAAAAAATATATATATTTATGGCAAGAGAGCAAGAGAGGGAGGAGAGGGTCGGGGAAGAGTAGAAAAGCCAGAGGTTTGTATCTGAGTTTTTATTCCCTGGAGGGATCATGGCCTCCAGAGCTGTTTGAAGCATCCTCTGAGTGGCAGACCATAAAAACAAATAAGCACAGTTTGTTCGGTCACTCGCTGGAAGAAAAAAATCATGGCTGCCCTGTTCTTGTTTGGAATAAAAACCTGAAATTGTATGCTGCTTATGATTTCACTCCCCATCAATTTAATCTGTACATAAAATCCAGCGTAACCAACTGGCCTAACAAATCATCACGTTAAAAAACAGAAACGTGTAATTTTAGCCACAGCATGTTCTGGGAGGGTGTGTTTATACGATGATGGTATCTAACAATTAAATAAACAATCTAAAAATTAGTAAAAAATTACTTAAATTAAGTGTATTTACCCTTCATTTGAGCAGGTAAATAAGATAATTCTGGCAAATGAATGAGTATTTTTACCCTTAAAATAAGGTAATTAGATATTATACACTTAAAATAACAGCATTTTATTCTNGGTAAATAAGATAATTCTGGCAAATGAATGAGTATTTTTACCCTTAAAATAAGGTAATTAGATATTATACACTTAAAATAACAGCATTTTATTCTAATTTTAAATGTAAATCTTGTTATTCTATTGTCGTGATCTGCCCTGATGGCTCTTTAATTTGCGTCTGTTCCTTTATATTCATTTCAGCCCAGTTATCGAGGCCAGATCATTGTTTGCTGTCTGTTTGTTTCTGCCCGTTACTGTTTCTGTTAAGTTTATTCTATGGTTCATGTCCTGGTTCCTGGCGGCCAGCGGATTGAGAGGGTTTTAGTGTTTGTCTTGTCTTCAGATCGTGTCCTGGTCCTTCTCTGCGGAGCCCTCAGAGTTTTGGCTCAGAACGCGAGGAGAATCAGTTTAATTCCGGTAAGCCTGGCTCCAAGGAGGAGACCAGTTTAAAGTTTCCTGCAGTAATCCCGGTTCCATGTCTTGTCTCTGTTCCTCAACCACTGAGCCTGCCCGTCGGCATCTCTGCTTGTCTGTCTGGGCACGCTTCTGGACCTGTTATGACTCCGGACCTGCCTGAACGCTCTGAGGATTCCTGAAAACCTGGATCTATCTGTTCCCCTGCGGATCGGAACACCTGGTTGGAATACGGACCCCTGGATCTCAGAACTGTTCCTGCCTGATCTGTTTTCCCTTCACCTGGATCGGCTGCCTGCATGCTCTCCGGGGCTGCAGCATCAGCGACAGTCTGGCCGGCTCAGGGCGACTCACTCTGACAATCGTCTCCTCCTCAGATCGTGGTCACTTACCTGTGTTTCTCCCTCCAGAGGTTCAGTGATTGGGTGGTGCCCCGCCTCCCTCCTGCAGTCGCTGCAGGTCCGCAGATCCACATCAGATCCGCGCTTCTGTTCTGTTCTGTCTGTTTATGTTTCTGTTTTAATAAACGTTTTGAACTTTCCTACTGACTGTCTCATCTTGAATACTGGGTCCATCTGTCCCGTTTTATGACATCTATTCACTTGATTTCTATAGCACCAATTCATAACACACGTCATCTCAAGGCATTTTATAGTTCAACAGATCATCCAGTCAGAGTTTTCTATCTAAGGAAAACCAGTTGATTGCATCGACTCATTGAATCGAAGGCAATCCCTCACACTAAGACTCACTTTTTGACTTTTCAAAAGGTCAGACATTTTCTTGGAACCATTCTCATGGTATGAAGTGCTTTATAGAAATTACAGGCAAAGTACGTAAATGAAGATTTCTCCAGCTGTATGAAGCATATAGTGTAGGGCTCCTCCTATCCCTGTCCTCCATCTACTGCACTGCAAAAACAATATGAAATTAAGTAAAAATGTCTTAAATCAAGTGTATTTATCCTTAATTTGAGCAGGTAAA
>NW_015150636.1:606246-609839 GCF_000732505.1 Cyprinodon variegatus | reverse complement strand
TGCAGTGTGCTAAATGTACCCTTTGTGGTAATGTATAAAAGCCTCCCTTAATTTCTGCTCACTCAAAAGAAAGGATAGAGTTCAGAAAAATTTTAATTGCTAAGGAGACAGACATTTATGATTTAGAAACTAAAGGAGGGCTATCCTCCACTGTTATCATCATAATAGTTGTAAAGTTGATGTTTTAGCAGATAGAAATGTTACTACCTGAACACAAATCCCAACCAATTACCAGCTAAGGAGCTGGTGTCTTATTCTGCACATGTGGGGTCAACTGTTTTCCTAAATTTTAGGTGAAAAACATGGATCAAAATAAAAATAAGATTAATAAATATGATAATTTCTTTTACGGTGATAATTAATATCTTCCACTATTTTAGAGTAGAGGAAATAATTATGACTTTACTGTTTTAAATGACAGCCGCTCTAGATCAGCTCTAGGGTTTCTGTTTAAAACATTACAATCAGTCCCAACCTGGTGCTCTAAATTATATCAAACCATTAAAAATCTTATACTGTCTAATGGCTCCTCAGTTTAACACTTATAAACAACATTCAATCAGGCATAAAACAAACCCTGATTTATTATCTACTTTGTTTGAGATCAAAGTTTAATTAACAAAATCAAGTTCTCTTGATTCTTTTTGCTAAGTGTCTCACTTACCTCGAAGAGTAAATTAACAAATTAAAAAATTAACTTATTATTTAGATTACTTTTTTTGCAGTGTAGAGTTGTGCTTTTTTTTCATATATCAAAACAATCATGCTGGTCAAAGTTTATACACTGGAAAAAAATCCAAATCTAGATAAGTCATTATTTCTTAAAAAAAAGTGCATTTGTTCTTGGATTGAGGAGATAAAAGAGACAATTTGCCAATGGAACAAGACAATTTAGATTTAAAGTAAGAAAATAAAATTGCATTGTCTTATTTCAAGTGCATATTATCTAATTATCTTATTTTAAGACTAAAACCACTCATTCGATTGGCAAACTATCGCATTTACCTACTCAAATTAAGGGTAAAAACACTTAATATAAGAGATTTTTACTTCTTTCTAGATCGTTTTTGCAGTGTAGGATGTTGGAGGGAGTGATATCTAAAGTAAATGTGCGAAAGAAAGCCCTGTTTGAGATTAAAGTTCCCATTCTAACAAAACCACCATTAACAGAGTGATTTCTACAAAATAAAAGAGCCAGATCAAAGCATGTTTCTATATTAGAATGGCCCAGTCAAAGTCCAAAATTAATTCCAAGAGAAAGATTAATATAATAAATACAGATATATGCCATCTAATATCATTGAGCTATTGCGTTTTTGTTGTTTTATTTTCACTAGAGCTGTGAAGACGCAAGTCTGTCAATCAGCTGTTCCTCCAAATCCACAGAAATATATTCACACAGTTCACAGAAATGAAATGAGTGGACTAGGAGAGGATTTACAACAGGGAGATGATCTAATATAGATATTCATAAACAGGCAGAAGGTAAATCATGTTTAATCCAAATGTTTCTCTGTAATCCAGCGATTTTTAGGACTGACCACATTAAGCTGATATTTGTGTTTTATTTAAAGGAAACCTGGTTTCTGTGGTAAACTCAGAATGCATGTTACTGAGCTGATAGATACGCAAAAATGCCAAGAACTAAAGATAGTGAATAGTGAACACATTGCCCTCTGTTCTAATATTATGACTTATTTGGTTTTAATTTCTCTTTTTAAGAGCAGCAATTTATATTAAATTTAACAAAGAAAAATAAAGACAAAGTTAAAATTGGTTACCAACAAATTGTTAATTAACAACAATTCTAATAAAAACAAAAACAAAATCAGGTTATATTTTCATACAGTTTGATCAGCGGGAAAAGTTTCCCATATAAAGAATAAATGCCAACCCACACTGTAACCAAACATCATGGGATATACAGTAGAGGCCATTTTTTTTTTCTTTTAGCCTTTCTTTAAAACAGAAAACAAAGGACAACATGATTTCAGTGACTCAGTAGATGCCTGCTAACCTAAATGTACCTGCAGCAACAATTTAAGTGGAAACTATGACGAACAGCTGTGGGAATCTAGAGACACCTTGCTGCCAAAACGAAATCAGTACAGATTGGCATCCTGGGAGCTCCAGGTCTCCAAAACGACCATTAGAAGGCATCAACTGGTAAAATGATTGTTAAGAGAGCAAAGAAGGAAAACTGTTTATCCGTCTTACATTGACAAGTTCAAATGTGTGAAAATTGCTAAAGATGTTCTGGGACTTTAAATGATAATGTCTGTACGGGTAAAATGAGATAAAGACTTAAAGGAGAAGTTCGGTCAACAAGGAATAATCAATGATCATTATTTATACCTAGAAACTAATACGGTCGCAGAATTTCATGAATTTAGCCTTAATCAGAAAAAAATTAAAATAACAATTTTCAGCAAGAAGGTTCGGGTTTAATTCCCATCTCGCCCAATGAGATGCTGGAGATAGGTACCAGCACCCATTGCGACCCCACTGGGTATAAGCGTGTTAGAAGATGGATGGATCACTGAGTCTGGGAGCGGCCATTTTTGCCCAAATATAGTAGCCCCTCCCTCCTGCCGTCTTGCGGCAGTGACGTCACGGTGCGGTAAGCCTAGCGCCATTCTCCCCTCCAGAGAGCAGATGTGGTTGAACGTGGCTCTCTCCCTCTGCAGAGGTCAAAAATCCCTATCCTGTGCGAACTCAGTTTCTCTTTTATGAAACTACATTTTTGAATGTAACACTTTCAGAAGTTTGAATTCTGAATATGAGCAGACTTTTCCTTTAAAATTGTAAATCAATGTTAAGCGTTGGTGTGATTTTACCAAAAAAAATTACCTTTTTTTTATTTTACCTATCATTTTAACAGTAGCTATAAAACTTTAGACAGTATGGCATGAAACGTATAGTGGGTTTGTGGCCCAGTGCATCTGGATTGTTTTTCATTTAGTGTCCTTAGTGAACATTATCATTGCATCATGGACTCTTCAGCTACAGCAGGACATTTTAAATAATGGTTGATAACATTTAACAACCAAAAGGTTCATAAGACAGCAAATTGGCCAAGTTAGTCCCTAAACCCCAGCTCCTGTGGACATTCTTTGGTGAGATTAAAAAAACTAACACTAAATTCTTTACCTTTTTCTTTTCTTGATTACAGAATACTTTTTTTTCTTTTACAGTAAGCTTTATAGAAGGTTGGTGCTCAAGCAGTAAATGAGGGAAAGGCTGGATGGTCAGCATCCATCACAGCACCAAAAATAACAGGGCTCTGCCTAGGCAGGGTGAGCAGATCTGTGTAGATTTTTTTTTTCACTTCTCTTTCTGTGACATGCAAATTACAACAATTTCCCACATTTGAATTGGACAGATATGAAAAGTTATAAAAACCAAAACAAATAAATGGAAAATGAGATCTACGTCTACAGCAGATCAGTGTGAGACCTAAAAGGCAAATCCAACAGATGTTCATAACTAATGTTTATCAGTTTATTAGTCCTTTTTGATAAAGCTTATAGTTAGAGTGGCTCATGTTATCCTGAGCTATCTATATAGTTATGCTGCTATAGGCTTAGACTGCT
>NW_015150636.1:601364-604704 GCF_000732505.1 Cyprinodon variegatus | reverse complement strand
AATGAAAAAAGACTAAAATATGTCACCTGTGAATATATATAACTGCTGGAGGTTTCTTCCTGTTCAAAGGGAGTTTTTCCTCTCCACTGTCGCTACAAGCATGCTTAGTGTGAGGGATTGCTGAAGAGTCAATGAGTCGATGCAATCAGCTGGTTTTCCTTAGATGGAAAAATTAACTGTATGGTCTGGTAATTTGTAAAGTGCCTTGAAATGACGTGTTGTGAATTGCCGCTATAGAAATAAACTGAATTGAATTGGATTTAATTAAAATCCAAGCAAAACACAAAACGACAGAAGATCCCCATAAATCAAGAAAAAAGCTAAACTCTTGTTTCCAAACACAATATCACCGTTTCCCCTTTAGTTTCAACATACTTATAAAGTGGGATGTGATCAAAATCGGGTCTAAAACGAGTCGGTTAAAAATCTGTTACCATGTTCAAGATACCAGGTTTCCATTTGAATGCTGCGCCCCAAAGTCTCCGGAAAAGTGTTTGAAGCTCTTATGTTTTTAACACATTAAATCTTGGTGAAGCAGTTTTATTAAACTGCAAAGCAGCAAAAGAAAAAAAAATGAAAATTTAATGCATGCACCCAGGGAGCATTAAAAAACTCTCACGCTCTCAGAAAGCCTATATTACTAACGCCAAACGATTCCTGTATCAATAATTCATCGGGCTCTGGGCTTTTTGTATCCATTTAATGAGATGGAAAGGGTAGAGCTGAATTCACAGTCAGGTCATAGCTGAAGTGTCAACATGATATCAGTCCCCTGGGGAGGAAGACCCGACTCTACTGCTCTGTCTGCAACCAACAAGGGGCACCGAGAGTTTGCATCACCACCGAGTCTCCTTCCATTTCTGCGCATCTCTCTGATGATCATTGCAAAAAAAAATCAAAAATCAGACACCTTCCAGATTCCAGAACCAGAGTTCAGCTCCTTGGAGCAGTTTGGGTCATTAAGTCATTGCTTTACTAATTAAACTGTACCTGTTAATAAACCATTCTTATTCTAAACAGCCACCACAGCTTAAAGCAAATCCAAACAGTAATCATTTAATACATTTTGTCCAGATTTCAAAATGTTTTGCTGTGTTTCAGCTAACTGTGTTTTTTAAAAGGTCCTAAATTCAGATACATGTACCTTCAAACCTTTGTTGGCTTAAAATTAAGCTAAAAAATATATAAAAACAAAATATTTTTAGCGGTTCATTTAAAATGTCGTAAGAGAAAAAAGTTCTACGAAGTGTATGAGAAGAAAAGAAAGGCTTCAGAAGAGGCAGATATATCCCAGAATGCTTTGCATGGACAGCTCTCTTTGCAAAGCATTATGGGATTTGCTTCCACAGCGGCCCGCTGTCGCTATAGGCTGTCGCTACCCGACAGCGGTGACTAATAACAAAGATGGCGCAGTGGAGGCGGAGTTATGTGACCAACAGAGCAAAAAGCAGTGATCATCTGTCCGAATGGTCAGTTACACTGGAAAAAAATCTAAATCCAGATAAGTCATTTTTTTCTTAAAATGAGTTCATTTGTTCATGGATTGAGGAGGTAAAAGAGACATTTTGCCAATGGAACAAGACAATTTACACTTAAAATAAGAAAACACGATTGCATTGTCTTATTTCAAGTGTATATTATCTAATTATCTTATTTTAAGAGTAAAAACACTGATTCCATTGGCAAATCATTGTATTTATTTACTCAAATTAAAGGTAAATAAACTTGATTTACGAAATCTTTGCTTATTTTTAGATTGTTTTTGCAGTGTAAATGACTTTGCTATGAAGTCCACTACATGGTCCCTGCTGTATTTGGACACAGTAAGCTATGAGAACTGTACATTTTCAACAGGGCAGGCATGAGGAGAAATGGGCTCATGCACGCTCTTAATTTTAAAAAGAGAGGGCGGGTCTTTTGAAAAATCCTCCACAATACCTTTAAAATCGAGACGATTTGGGACTGGTGACCTGTCCAGGCTGGACCCCGCCTCTCACCTGTAGACAGCTGGAGATACGCACCAGCACCCCCTCGCTACCCCGCTTGGAATAAGGTGTGACGGAAAACGAAACGATGGATTGAGAAGATTTGTTTAAGTAATTTATTACTTTCATGCACGCTCTTGCATGTGCATTTTTTTTTAAGTGGAGGGGGCAGGTCTATTAAAAAAAATCCTCCACAATACCTTTAATTAAGGAAATGCTTCAGTTATGTTTGGATACCAAAACTGGCAGAGATTAGTTCGATTTTTTCAGAACTGACTAAATAAAGTTAAATTAAAGTTCAGCATTTTCTAAAACTTTTTGTGTCTCCTGTGATTAAAAAGATTGAATTATTCTTTGGCCTTTTGAAGATCTTTCTAGCAAAGCTCCGAAAACCTCCCATAGATAATATCTCTGCCATCAGCAGGTCGGTTCTTTCAGTGTGTTATTATTTCAGTATTAAAGCTATTATTAAAGGATCTAGTTGTTGTTTTGTCTTTACATATTAATCTTTTGCAAAAGCCAAATGTTGAATAATAGCTTTTGCAAAGTCAGGGTTTATATCTGATAAATGTTTTAAGGTTGGACAATTACGTGTGTTTTTGTGCAAATGTATTTTCCATATGACTGTGTCAGCAGCCATAAGAAATTCATCTCATCTGTGTCTGCAGGACGCCACGTTTTGGTCATGCATCACAATGCCAGGAGGACAATCGATATAATTCATTAATAGATAATGTTGAGGTGTCAGTCAGTTTACTCACATTGGAGTCCAGCAGATCGATGCTGTCCAGGCTCTTGCTGCGATGGATGCGGCCTTTGATGCGGCGGAGCGATGGCTTACCCTGAACGGTGCTGGCGGAGGAGGCTGCTGTGACGGAGCCAGCGGTTGGGCTGGGGTGAATCCTGGGGTCACAAAATAGAGGAGGTCAGAAAAACACAGCGAGAACGGTTTGCTTTATTTGGAGCAAACAGCTTGAAGTGAGCAGTGAGGAATATGAAGAAAAACCGCCGCTTGTGCTCTGCAGAAGTCCTCTGTTTTCAGTTGGATGACATTTAAAAAGACCAAATAAATGCCACGGAAATTCATTTCACAGTTTCCTGCTGGAGGCCAGGAAGCGATTCTACCTTTAGCAAAGCAGAATCAGAGCGCCAAATATAGCTGGTTTCAGGGGCGCCGTATTTGGAGGGAAAGGTTAGGAAGATTCTAAGGATCCTTGGTTGGGGGGGGGAGCAAAAGTGTTATGTCTCTCCCCTGTTAGGACTCTGAGTTTTTAGTTGTTCTGTTTTATTAAACTTTTGTTTATTTTCCAATATATTCAGTCAGTCTTTAGTTACTCTCTGTCGCCCCCTTGTGC
>NW_015150636.1:599487-600527 GCF_000732505.1 Cyprinodon variegatus | reverse complement strand
AGCGGCCATCTGCTGAGGCCCACTGGGGTTCAAGGAGACAGAAGCAGACATAGAAAAAGAAGCATAGATACAAAAGGCAAAGGCTTTCAGAGTTCATTGCTCTCTTATCTAACCAAATAATAACTTTATAAATCTAAATTTAGCTAACATAGATGGTAGATATCCATTCATAGCAGCAGCCTGATAAGATCCTGAGGTTTGAAGATATACCAGAGAAATATTATGGGAGAAAGAGATGAACAGCGACGGGGGAGAAACAGAGAACCAGCTTCCACTTTGCTATCTGCATTAATTCAATAGTTTCCCGAGGCAGATAGAGATGCTTACTGGCTAGAAATGCAGAGTAAAAGCCTTCAACAATACACACGGTCAATTAAAGCTGACCTCAGATAGTTCTCATAAACAATTCAGCAAACATTACTAATGAGAAAATCTGCTTGGACTGTATTACAAAGCTGCTGCAGTCCTGCGCATTCACACACTGCTTTCTTGGATGTTGATTCTGAGGTGGATTTCAGCCAAAACACCTCGGGCCACAAAAGGCACAACATAACACAGTGCCAGCAACTGTGCCGAGTCAGATCTAATGTGTGCACTGAATTATTTCAGCCGCTGTTACAAATCTGCAGGTATAGTGCACTACGCTGGAGATTTATGGCACTGACATGAAACAGAAATATATATATATATATATATATATATATATATATACTGCTTAAAATATCTATAGGCTCCATTCAACTCATAGATAATGTGTGAATGCTTCTAAATTCTAAAGTCAGTATGATGGAAACGATTTAAGCTTGAGGTAAAAACGCTCAATCTTTTTATGTGAAAGACTGTCAGGGTGTTTTAAGTTAAGTTAAAATTTGGTTAACTTGCTAACCACCTTGAAAAATGTATAAACCAGTTAAGCCCATCTGACACCTGCTCATGTTTATCTACGTTTATAGAAATGGCCAAAAACAGTCACATGGTGTTTCATCCACACACCTTTAAACGAGGATTTCAGATTTCTAAAACAGGTTTCAAAATTCTTT
>NW_015150636.1:595075-597025 GCF_000732505.1 Cyprinodon variegatus | reverse complement strand
AGCAGATGACGGCCGACCAGCTCCACCAATCAGCAACCAGAGTCCACTTTGACCTCCTGCCCAGTTTGATGCTGCTGCTAAAAGATTTCCTGATTTGTCAAACCGATGCTAAAGTAGAACTGCACATGATGCTCCACATTCCTCATTTTAGGGAGGAAAGTGTTTCTTGTAAGAGTTGTCATAAAATACATCTTTATTCTGATAATATCACAACTTTATCCTTGTAATTTTACGGCTTTGTTCTTGTAATTTTATGACTTTATTCTCAAAATAAAAAAGAAAAACAAATCTCTAGCCTGGCCCTAATACTCCATCATACTATGTAAACAAATAAAATGAAATTTTTTTTTTAGTAGTGTAACAGCAGGTATTCATTTTTAGCCCCGCCCCCTAATGGCTGCCATCATTGGAAACTAGAGGATCAGACCTTTCCATGGAGGAGTCAGATTGTGTTACCATTTCAGTGAATGTAACCTGAATGCGTTACATAAGCTGCTCTGTTGTTCTTATTTTTTATTCAGTTTGGTGATAATATTGCCTAAATCTGAGGAGTGAAGGCTTTGCCTCATGCAGAAGGTCTCAAATAATTGAAAGCAGCATATTTTTTTCTGATCAGATTCCTTTTATGAGCAGAAAAATGCATTTTTGCGATTTTGTCACTGTTCCAAAATCACCTTTCCGCCTGCCCAATAAAACCTTTGTTGAACAAACATGCTTAAACTTATTCAGTCCAAATTAGCTTGAGTTATAGTCAAGATGTGGATCTATAAAGTCTGAGGGTTCATCCAAAGTTTCAAATGGGCTTTTGTGGTGTTTTGCTGAGTTTATTTTGGAAAACAAATTGGCAAGACTAAATATTTCTCATATTTGAATTGTTTAATCACCTATAAATCAGTCAAGGTGACATTTAAAATCGTGGTTCCACCTGATAAATATCCCTCAAAGCCTCTCTGTCACACAAATACAAATATTTCCAATTTATAGTTTGGGATATGGGCAGAATTTGCTCCTAAGACCCTCTGGGTTTAAAGGGTTAATCTCGGCAACAACAAAAAAAAAAAGGAAAGCTACAAGAAAACTTCTTCTAGAACATTTTTAAATGTAAAATAAAATAGAAAGTTAAGGATCTTTAATATTCACAGTCAGCATTTTATCTGCAGTAGTTTGAGATTACTTCACTTTAAATCTGTTCTTGAAATGATTTAATTATATATTTTTGCATCTAAATGAATCTGTTTATCTTGTAAGGTTCCTTAAAAACTTTTAATGTGAAAACTACGTCACGTAAGTGTTTTTTGTTTATAGATGGTAAAATAATTGTCATACGAATACTAGCATCTGCTGAGACTCTCTAAAGATGTTTCTAAAGATGTCATTCTGTTTATAATCATATCAACATTTTATAGTTTCTACTGAAATGAAAACATATATTCTAATGTAAGTTTCGGCCAAACTCTTAATAGATTATCCTAAACGCTGCTGCTCCTGTTCTCTCTAGCACTAAGAAAGTAGAACACATCATCCTGGTTCTTAAGTCCTTCCATTGGCTCCCTGAAGCTCAGACTTTAAAATCCTTCTGTTAGTCTAGAAATGACTGAATAGATCAGCACCTCAATCCATAACAGATCTGCTGTCAGTGGATCTACCTCCCAGACCACCCAGGTCTTCTAGTCCCAGCCTACACTGTCCACCCAGAACTAGAACCAAACATAGAGAAGCAGCATCTATGCTCCACAGATCTGGAACAAACTCCCAGCAAACTGAAAGGGTTCTTTGAAGTCACAGTTAAAAACTCTTTAGTTTAGATCTGCCTTCGACTGTTGGAGTTAAACTGTTAACTGAGAAATTATTAGTTTAAGGTTTTGATCCAACTGTTTTTTTTTTTTTTTTTACAAATGTTTTTGCTTTTATTCTGTTTTTATTTTTCTTCTATCTTATTATCTATTTAAT
>NW_015150636.1:589908-591701 GCF_000732505.1 Cyprinodon variegatus | reverse complement strand
ATCGGCTCACCAGGTCCAACTTTCTGTTAATACTCTGTTGTTTTCTTGTCCATTTTTTTGGACGCAGGAAACTGAGGATATTTATTTCTTTCGGGTTTTTTTCTCTAAAAAACATCCCCACACTTGAATCGAAAAAATAAGTTCCAGAGAGGTAAAAAAAAATATTTTTTTGAACTCTCAGGTTTGCCTATTTGTCCTCAAATATGTTGTGCCCTTGTGGACGTAACACCAGCCCACACTGTAAAAATGATCTAGAAATAAGTAAACGTCTCTTAAATTAAGTGTATTTAATCTTAATTTCAGTGGGTAAATGAAATGCTTTGCCAATGGAATGAGTATTTTTACTCTTAAAAGAAGTTATTTAGATTAAATGCACTTAAAACAAGACAATGCAATTGTGTTTTCTCATTTTAAATGTAAATTGTCTTGTTCAATTGGCAAAATATATATTTTACCTCCTGCAGGTAAAATATATATTTTTTCCAGCCCAGACTCAGGTCTTTTGCAGCCTTTTTTCCAGGGACCTTCCTGTATTTCGGTTAATCTCCTTCTATGTTTCTGCTAAAGCTTGCAGGAATCCCCCAGCATCACCGTGGGGAGGATGTGTTCAGGGAAAATTTTGCAATATATTGAAATTTCCTCATCCTTATCACATCTCCTCTCATTCACAAAGAAAGTTCATATTTTAATTAAGTGTTGCTTTCATAAATCTAATAGAAAAACCTGCAAATTTAAACAGATATAAGCTCATATCGTATTAATGCGGGGAACAAATTACTGCGACCGCCCTAAGAGCAGCCTCCGTCTTTAATCTGCAGTTTGGTTTTCCAGAACATCTTGACGGCTCCATGGGTGGTTTCATACCAAAACAAGAGAGCGCTTGGCTCTGCTATGCTGGGAGTGCGCCAGCCTTTTTCACAACGTATGAACAAAGAAAAACCACCTCAAAAGCTAATGAAACAGGATCAATGCAGAGATCTGATGGCCAGGTGACCACAACTGGGTTTAATAAGGTTGGTCACTGATAAGATCGAGGGGGGGGGGACCCATTGATCAGCTGCAGGGCTTTATGCCGTCCCTCAGGCTGTTTTAGAGGAGCTATCAGCTAAGATTAGCTCAAGCAATAATGGCTGCTGCTTAATCAGCAGCTCAATATGCAATGTTACGCTTCATTCCTCCCATCTTGGCCAGAGCTAATACAACATTTAAGAAGCAGGGGGGGGGGGTCTGCAGGGTTTTCTGCTGCATAAACACTAAAACACATAAAGAGAAATAAAGCAGATGGGAAATGGGATAATTATGAGAGGAAAACTACAGGTGAAAAAAAGGAATAAAAAAAATGGAGTTGTTCTCTCCTCCTGGGCTTGCAACAGAGTGTAAAGTTCATTCATTTAGGTTAGAGCAACACTCGGGCTGTAAGCACAAAAAAAGAAAAGGGTTTTTAAGACTGCAGGCGAGAGGAACATCTGTTTGGAAAATGCAGCCTAATTTAGAGAGCTGTTGCTGCTATTCTGCCTTTATTAAAGGCAGGCAAAGCTGCTCTGCCTCTAATGAGCGTTCACGTGGCACGCATTTAAAACCCGCTGGGCCAATGCTGCAGATGCTCAGGTAGAGGGATGCTTTATCTCAGAAGCCGCTCTGACAGACTGACCAAACCTGGAGGGGGGGGTTATCGCTGCAATTCATTGATTGATGAATAAAATCTGAAAAAGAGAAAATCGTCTTTACAGTTTTTTTTATTTCCCTGAAATATGCAATTAGGATGTTATACATGTAGACTTTTTATCTAGATG
>NW_015150636.1:584893-587604 GCF_000732505.1 Cyprinodon variegatus | reverse complement strand
CAGATCTCCAGATGCATTTGAGATATCAAAAAAGTACTCCAGAGTGTTGTTCAGCATGGGGGTGAGTAGAAAATGAAGGCTAATCATGTTCTGGGTGTACTATTCCTTTAATCCTATTTACTGGCTTTGTACAATTTTTGTCAGATTCATTTTTTTTTTTTGCTTTATTTTCCACCCATAATCAAAGGTTTTTAAAGTTAAAAGCTGTTTTTAAAGTTGTTGCCGAAAAAACACGAGATAATTCCTTAAAATATCACTGAAATATTCTTTTTTTTTTTTCAGTTGGAAGCACGTTAGGCTATTCCTTTCCATAAAGTATAAAGAAGTGTGCATTACTAGACGCAGACATGTCTGTCTCCACTGCACTGCAAAAAATCAAAATCTTGATAAGTAATTTTTTTCTTAAAATAAGTGCATTTGTCCTTGAATTGTGGAGATAAAAGTGACACTTTGCCAATGGAACAATATGATTTAGATTTAAAATAAGAAAAAAACAATTGCATTGTCTTATTTCAAGTGCATATCATCTAATTATCTTATTTTAAGAGTAAAAAAACTGATTCCATTTGCAAACGATCTCATTTACCTGCTCAAATCAATGGTAAATACACTTAATTTAAGAAATTTTTACTTATTTCTAGATCATTTTCCAGTGTGGAAATGTGGTTTTACTGTCAACACTGCAAAAACGATCTAAAAAGAAGTAAAATAAATTCTTATATTAAGTGTTTTTACCCTTTATTTGAGTAGGTAAATGCTATAGTTTGCCAATGGAGTTAATATTTTTACTCTTTAAATAAGATAATTAGATAAAATGCACTTGAAATGAGTCAATGCAATTGCGTTTTCTGATTTTAAATCTAAATTGTCTTGTTCCATTGGCAAAACGTCTCTTTTATCTGCTCAATCCAAGAAAAAATGCACTTATTTTAAGAAAAAAATCACTTTTCTAGATTTGGATTTTTTCCACTGAATCTGTAGATGATCAGTCAACGCTCAGTCTCTACGCAGGCTGACCTCTGAATATCCACAGCGATCACACATGACCTCCGCTTGCAGGAGCCACACGTTCACGTCTTCATGCTCTAACAGGGTTTTAAAATCTGACGACTGATCAAAACCATGTGGAATATAAACAGCTTACATGATTACTACAGCAGCTGCTCTCCAACTGATATCACTGAATGGCAGGGCTTAAATAAAAATACAAAAAAAAAATTGGAAAGATTTGACCTTACAGTGGAAAAGAGATAAAGAGTGGATTTCCTGCAAATAAAGTTCAGTTAAGCTTGTGCAGCTAATGCTATCTGGAGCTTACTGTCTACATCAGGCCCCATACACAGGAAAAATCTAAATCTAGATGAGTCATTTTTTCTTAAAATAAGTGATTTTGTTCTTTAACTGAAAAGATAAAAGAGACATTTTGCCAATGGAACAAGACAATTTACATTTAAAATAAGAAAACACAGTTCCAAGGTCTTATTTTAAGTGCATTTCATCTAAAAAATATCTTATTTTAAGAGTAAAAATACTCATTCCATTGGCAAATGATCTCATTTACTGACTCAAATTAAGGTAAATACACTTTATTATTATTTTTATGTGAATATACTGCTCTTTTCCCTATCCATGATTGTTTTTTGTTTTTTATGTTCCTGTATCTGTATTTTGTATTTTCATCTGTTTTTATTTATCTTTTGTATTATTTGTAAAGTGACCTTGAGTGTCAAGAAAGGCGCTGCGAGATAAAATGTATTATTATTATTATATGAGAAATATTTACTTATTCTAGATGATTTTTCCAGTGTGCCGCTCCTTCAACCGACAATATCACACTGCAAAAACGATTTAGAAATAAGTAAACATTTCTTAAATTAAGTGTTTTTACCCTTAATTTGAGTCGATAAATAATGATTTCCTAATGTAATGAGTATTTTTACTCTTAAAATAAGATAATAAGATAAAAATGCACTTGAAACAAGACAATGCAGTTGTTTTTTCTTATTTTAAATGTACATTGTCTTGTTCCATTGGCAAAATGTCTCACTTACTCCCTCAATCCAATAAAATATGTTATTTTAAGAAAAAATGACATATTAAGATTTGAATTTTTTGCAGTGCAGCTTTTCTTTACAGCAAAGCTATTTAGAGATGAGCCAAACTCATCAACATTGACACTGGAAAAACGATCTAGAAATAAGTAAAAAAAAAAGTTTAATTTGAGTGTATTTGCCATTAATTCAAGCAGGTAAATGAGGTAGTTTGCCAATGGAATCAGTATTTTTACTCTTAAAATAAGATAATTCGATAAAATCCACTCGAAATAAGACAATGCAATTGTGTTTTCTTATTTTAAGTGTAAATTCTCTTGTTCCATTGGCAAAATGTCTCTTTTAACTCCTCTATTCAAGAACAAATGCACTTATTTTAGGAAAGAATGACCGCTCTAGATTTTTATTTTTTCCAGTGTATTACTTGTTTTTGTTTATTTTGTTTATTAAATCTCTCATTTCCATTTTTTAAATAAATTAAGTAAAGTAAACAAAATGTATTTATAAAATGCCTTTCACAGATATAATGTCACAAAGCTCCGTACAAAACAAATCCCAAAAAAATATAATAAAATCAGGATAAGATAAAGAAAACACGGAAAAGACATTGAAATCATTATAAGTCAATATTATTGGCCTTATTTTGTTGAAAAAAATAAT
>NW_015150636.1:581983-583218 GCF_000732505.1 Cyprinodon variegatus | reverse complement strand
AGATCCTGCAATACTTTTGCGAGATCCCGCAGTAGTTTTGCGAGATCTCGCAGAAGTATTGCAGGATCTCGCAAAAGTTTATTTTTATGCAAGATCTCACAAAACTATGTGTGGGGAAATACTTTTGCAGGATCTCGCAATACATTTGCGAGATCCCGCAAAACTTGCGGGATAAAAGTATCCCGCAAAAAGTATTGCGGGATCAAAAAGTATTGCGGGATCTCGCAAAAGCTTATTTTTTTGCAAGATCTCGCAATACTTTTGCGAGATCCCCCAATACTCGCAAAAGTATTGGGGGATCTCGCAAAAGTATTGCAGGATCTCGCTTTACTTTTGCGAGATCCCGCAATACTTTTGCGAGATCTCGCAAAAAAATAAACTTTTGCACAATACTTTTGCAAGATCCTGCAATACTTTTGCAGGATCTCGCTTTACTTTTGCGAGATCCCGCAATACTTTTGCGAGATCCTGCAATGACTTTTGCAGGATCTCGCAAAAGTTAATTTTTTTCCCTCCATGTCCCTTTAGGGGCTCCGTATAATCCAGACTAGAATAACTAGATTATAAAACTGTGAGCTTTAACAAACGTGTGGAATATTCTGTGATAGACAGTATGAAATAAAACACCAGACAAAGATCTGGCTTCCTGAAGCCTCATGCAAAATTTAGCTTAATCCAACACTGACCAGGGTCACAGCTCTTCATCTCACTTTTTACTTATTTCCACTTAACAACAGTTTGGACCTTTTGTTCCAGCTTATTGCTACTGAAAAAAAAAGACTTCAACAATAAGCTGTATTCTGCAGATGACAGAAAACGACAATAAGAGCTGATATATGAAAGGAGCGCCCGGTCTTTGAGAAACCCCACTTCTTCTCCTCGAAGGGCAATTAGGCTAATAAGACGACGAGTGCAGAATCTGATCAGCCAAGGAGACTGAAAGCTAATAAGCTGCGTGTGATAAGCCTCTGACCTCCTGCTGAGGATGCAGCAGCGCTGTGACTCTGGTGTCACCCCAGCTTCGGGTTTTTAAAGTAACAATGTTAGCGTATAAAAAAAACATCATTAAACAAAAAAAAGTAAAAGTTTTAGTATTATTGTGGGTTTATACGTTCCCTTCAATTATTTAGATCAGGGGTCTGCAATGTTTTCCAGGCCAAGGACCCCAAACTGATGGAGTAATGTAACTAAAGTAATCCCTCCCTGGGATTATTAAAGTATTTCTGATTCCTGGT
>NW_015150636.1:579800-580818 GCF_000732505.1 Cyprinodon variegatus | reverse complement strand
TGTACCCCCTAGGGGTCCTGGACCCCCTGTTTAAGACCTCTGATTAAGAGTTTACCATTAATTGTGTTGATAAAAAAATTATCTTACTGATGAAATGTCTGGTTGGAGAAAGTCATTTATTTCTGACTTTTACTTTTACATTTAAAAAGGGGATAATATTAGATGTTCCCCAAAAAATCCAATAAAAAGCTGATGCAATGATCATTTGCATGAAATTGCAGCGTAATGCATTATAATCCTGTGATGCAGCTGTGGTTCTCATGGTTATTCAGCAATCTAGTAACCTACAGCTATAACATTATAGATTTTAACACCAAGTCAAATGTTTACAAGTTTTAAATGAGGCCTTTTTTTTGCAAAAATAAGTTGATATCATCCTAAAATGATTACGTTAGTGAATGCAGATGAGTTGGATCCAAAAACCAGTTAGATTTTTACTGTCAGTCTGACTCCAATCTCAACACATCATATCTGTTGATGCAAACAATAGTTTATCATCATTGGCGTCTTTGCATTTACGAAAAGGTGGATGATTATCGAAAGGTTAGTTTGTTTCTCCTTTTAACCATTAAAACTTATGTTATTTGACAATAAACCTTTTTTTTTTAACCACAAGATGGGAAAAGCTCTAAAAAGGAACATTTATTACGAACCGGACATCCTGCTGCACCTTCCACACTGCAAAAAAAGTAGATCTAAATGAGTATTTTTGATTGAGGACTAAAGTGAGACACTCAGCCAATGGAACAACACATTTTACATTTAAAATAAGAAAAAAAAACAATTGCATTGTCTTATTTCAAGTACATATTATCTAATTATCTTATTTTAAGAGTAAAAATACTCATTCCATTGGCAAATCATCTTATTTACCTACTCAAATTAAGGGTAAATACACTTTATTCCATTTTTTTTTTTTATTTACTTCTAGATCGTTTTTTCAGTGCAGGTGATTGTTTTGTACCCGCTTTTACCGCCAATGCTCTATAACCTACCCTGATACACTGGAATGAAGTCA
>NW_015150636.1:573495-577984 GCF_000732505.1 Cyprinodon variegatus | reverse complement strand
CACTTAATATTCTAAGCAATCTGATGGCATTTTAGTGAAAGGATTTTTATCAAAAACATAATTAATGTGCACAAATAAGGAATAGTTGTATTAACCATACATGGAACCTATGGGCCCCCCAAGAACTTGGGGCCCTAAGCAACTGCCTAGTATTGCCTGATGATAAATCTCCCCCCCGTCCAGAAAATAGGAAACATTAGCCATCACTTACTCTTTTAAATAAAAACAGGCAAAGAAGGTGAAGCGAAAGAAGCCATTTAGTAGATTTTATCTCGCTGTCTTCAATCAAACCGTTACTCTGTCACTCTGATCCGATGGTTGCAGAAGCGTCCCCTCCTGCCTTCGTTCCATTTATAAATATTTATTGGCTTTTCAGTGAAAAACCACTTAATGGAAAGATGGCGATGGTTAAAGGGTTCATAAAAATGCTTTCTGCCTAACCAGGGGTGTTGTTTTAGAGATAATTAAGCTTTGGCCAATCTTGAACTAAACTGTTCTGGATTTATCTAAAAAAAAAAATCCAGAACTATTTGTATAAATAAAGGTAATAGATGATGGCATCGTTCTGAGGGTTCACTTACTCTGAATGTTGGATGCGTTTGACCCTTCGTGCTTTTAGCTGTCCAGGATCAGACCTTCATGGCTGCTGAAGCCAGTTTTAGAGCTGTGGTTTTAGGTCAGAGATGCAACGATAAGGGCAAAGCTTCTCACCATGTCTGACAGATCTTTGTGTAATTCACTATCAGGGCGCTGTTGAGTCCTAATTAACCATCTTTGCTTTCAAACAAGATAGTAATCCAGCCGTAATTAGGGATCCAGTGTCACACACGTCGCAGCAATCCGCTTTACAGCGAAGAAGACGAGTAAGAAGGGAAAGCTGCCATGAGGTAAACAAACGGACAAGGCCACAGGAGGAAAGAGGCGGTAAGTGAAAGGTGGAAACTGTGGAGTGATGAGGACAGTGGGTGGGTGGACAGACAGGACACAAACACACACTAGAGACAGAGTGATGTTTATTACAGAAATGAGAGGCTCAGGAGAGGATGATGGTACATGCTTCAGTTTTTATTCATCAGTAGCTGTAGAGCGGTGGAGTGGATGGGGTAAAGCAGCAGGAGGTGGAGGAGGCTGATGACTCTTCCACTGTGGAGGCCGGACAGTGGACAGAAAGGCACAGGAAGTTAGGAGCTAAAGAAACAATGAATGAGGCCATAGCATCCAACTTTACAACTGAAGGAGCGCGCCCCACGCACACGGTGGAAAGGTGTGATGGCTGCAACACGGTGCAGCAGTCTGGCTGCAGAGGCTCACTGGATATTATGTCATTTCACACAATGCATTTTGCCCCTATTATATTTTTTTATTTTTTAGCTTAGCTTTTGTTATTTTTAACATGATATAAGGAAGGAAACCAACACACTGCAAACTCCTGCATCCTCATCATCCGCACCAAGGTTCATCATACTCACCACATTCGCTTCCTGGGTGGAAGACAATGTTCTTTGTTGACAGCGGTCACCCCCAGTGCCAGCTGCATTACAGTTATGTATTTCTGGTAATTCACCATGGTACTATCCGCCGCTACTAAAAATCCAACCCAAAGAAAAGCGCAGGTGATCATATATTTCTCTATTCCTCCTTGGCGTCCGCCTCCGCTGCGTCTTCCGCGCTCAGCATCACATCGCCATTTCCAGCGCTGAAGGACTGACGGTGGAAACGGTCCGGGAGGAGCTGAGCAGGAGGTGCCGTACCGCTGCGACCCATGTCTGCAAACACACGCTGACTGAGCGGGCTTAGCTCTCCCACCTCCGCTCCATCCGACCGCTGCTCTATCAGCTGCTGTTCAGGTGCGATTCTTAGATATATGAATGTATAAAAAATAAAGCAGACGGTGAGGATTTGGACATTATCTCCTTCCTCCTGCCTCCTCCCTCCCTCCAAGCCAAGGTTAGAAACACTCTCTTAAAAACGCTGCAGCGTCCAGGCAGCCGCGCGCGCGCGTCTTTGAGAGTGCGTGTGCGCTCGTGCGATGGACAGAGAGAGAGAGGGGCGCGCACGCGTGTGTGAGGGGTTGTGTGTGCGCGCGCGTGTGTACAGTGAAGTCAGAAGGGAGGAGGAGCGAGGCGGGGGACGGAGGGAGGGAGGGAGGGTGTTGGTAAAGGTTCAGAGATGCTCTGTTCTACTATCCGTCCAGGAAGTTTGCCTAAATAAATGACAGCACCTCTCTGCTCTGGAGAAAGTCCTGCTGTTATGCAATAGTTCCCGGAAGCAGGAGAGGCTGTGACAGGGGCGGATCTATAAACACTTAGTCCCCTCTCTCTGTGGTGGAGCTGAAGGGTCACTGGAAAAAAAAAAAAAATGATTGTCATCTAGTAGGAGGTGTTTTTGGTTGTTAAAGGAGAAGGTCCGATTATATTCAGCGTTCAAACTTCTGAAGGGGCTTTGAAGTCTGACTTAAAAAGGAGCTATATAAGTACAGGACATTTAGCATTTTGAAAGTATTTTAAATATGAAATTATTCAGTGTATTCTTATTATCAGTTCGTATGAAATCGTACGAAAAGTTATGCACAGTAATTTCGTACATTTTTAACGTTTTTTTCGTCGTATTTTTATGTCTTGCCTCGAGACAAGATATCCTTGCGCATGTGCATCTTACGCACCATTCAATAACATAGAATTTAACATACAATTAACCCTGACCCTAAGTTACAAAACAGCAAGCAACCTAGTTAGAGACATGAAGAAGTAATTATTGCACTTTTTTTCCCAGTTTTACGTCCGTCCGCTGATCTTCTTTTTCCGTCTGTCTGGCAGCGCATGCGCACTGATCTGTTTTCTCGAGGAAAAACGTCCAAAACGTGCGAAATACTGTGCATAACTTTTCGTACGATTTCATACGAACTGATAATGAGAATATGTTGAATTATTACATACTGTTCGATAAATAATAAGTGTTAATTTTCATGTGAATGTGCTTTACTGGAGGCATCCATGTTTGTCAAAGAACACTACTGCCACCTACTGGTTAGTGACGTCACGGTGCGGTATCGGCTGTTGATCAAGTCCCAGTGCTGTATCTGGTGTTTGTCACAACGCGCTATTATCCAAGTCATCTTGAAAACATTCTTCTTCCAAATGTTGGCTACATATTACGTGTTTTTTCTCTGGCCAGAAGTTCGATGGTAAATCCTGGCAATTCAATGAAAAATCCGTCCGTGGAGGATCATAAATCCATCCATCCATTTTCTGTCACGCTTATCCCTGCTGGGGTCATGAGGGGTGCTGGTGTCTGTCTCCAGCTGTCTGCCCTGGACATCGCAGGGCAACACAGAGACAAACAACCAGTTACTCTCACGCGTCTGCGATCACCTACGATTATGGCGAGGTGCAGCAGAGTGTCTATGGAAGGGGCGGGGCATATCTGCATTCACTGTGCAGATAGGTTGCCTCACTGTGCCCTGTGAGGCAACCTGGTTTCTGAGTATAAACCAGCCGTCAGACGCCCTCGCTACTCTCTTTGGTTCTATTTCTAATAAATGTTTCTAGAAACCTAACTGTTTGTCCTCCTCGAATACCGGATCCTATTCTCCTGAGCATGACGCATAGATCTTAACATGTAGACATACATTTTCATTTGAAAGCACTAAAACTGACGGGTTTTTGACAAAGATCCGGTTTCAACTTTGAATCAATTTAACTGGATGATGTGGTTAACTGTAAAGTGTCTTAAGGTGACATGATGTGAATTGGAGCTATAGAAATAAACTGAGTAGAATTGAATTGATTAGCAGAAGGAGGAAGCCTGCATCCATGAGATCTCAATCCTTGCTGGGTAGTAACATTATTTAGGTTCTTTTCTATTTCCCTAAAAAGAAACCTTCCTCGTCCCATTTTATTCAGCATGGAGGATAAAGGAAACAATCCTTTTCAAAATTTTTACCAGTGCTCCAAAAATGGAGGTGGAAACTGAAGGTTTGCTTTGTGCCCAAAATCTTTCCCAAATATGTTGATGCGCCCATTTGAGTTATGCAGTTAGGAAAAAACATAAAGAAATAATGCTTAATACTTTATATCTGGATAAATAGCTTTTGAGTTGAACAGTAATCTGTGTATAAACAGATTACTGTTAAAGTAGAGGGAACTAAAATCTTGAGCACTCGTTGATATGATATTGCTGCCTGAAGGAACATCAGACTTTTAACATTTAGCTATAAAAAATAACCTCACAGCTACATCCCATGCATAAAGCTGTTATGAAGCTGTAGAGCTCCTTCAGTGACAGACGGATCCATCGAAGGTGCACTAAGGAACACTATCATAGATCCTCCCTTCCAGAAGCTGTCATACTTTATATACAATTCAATTCAGTTTATTTCTACAGCGCCAATTTTGGGCAACTGACTTTCACATTTCATTTGCCCAGAAACTATTTTTACTTGCCCAGTATAATGTTTGATAAATATAGTTCCTAATATTCATTTTTGTAT
>NW_015150636.1:569792-573274 GCF_000732505.1 Cyprinodon variegatus | reverse complement strand
GTAATGAACTCAAGCCTACATTACCGTGTTAACATGCTTTTCAATCCTTCCTGCACATTCTTTTCAAACTAAACTTCGCTTTAAACTGTTGTGTGCTTGGAAAAATATAAATTGTAATGTTAAAAATCTAAAAAAAAACTTGACAGGTTAAAAACTTACACTACTACTACTCACCAATTTAACATGTTTAGCTCTATAACATTTAAATTCACCACTCCAATGTCTAAGAGAAAAACATTTAATGAACATTTTTTAATGTATGACCACTGCAGAGAAGACTGCCATATGATAGAAATATTTACACTGTGCACATACAGCTATTATTATTTTCCTAATCCCTGACTGATCATTTTTAATCTGGCGTGTTTTATAGTATAGATTAAATTCATCATCCAGCTGCTGCTCTGCACAATTCTCTCCCCAAGAGCTGAATCACGCCATCTAGCGGAAAATCACGCAGCTTTTTCAAATTATGCGAGAATGTGTACAAAACAACAAAAAATGGCGCCGGCAACGCTTGTGGGCCGTTTTCAGCGAATGTCGGTGATTTTAAAGTAATTTTGAGTGATAAATAATTTTTTTTTTTTGCGATCATTGCTCTTGCCCGGCGGGCAAACGCAATAAAATTTGTTCTCTCCCGACAATAAAAACTACTTGCTACAGGCGTTTGGGCGATGGTTAACATCGAGCCCTGCCTCACACTAAGCATGTTTGTAGCGACAGTGGAGAGGAAAAGCTCAGTATTAACAGGAAGAAATATCTATAGCATATCTATCAAAATTCAGCGCTATGTTTCCTGCCGAGGTCTGAGCGCCAAAGACTAAAGTAATCGTATCAATAAATTTCTTCTAATTGTCTTTTTATCTCCGTGTGATTTTTTCAGATTGAAATACAGTGCGTCCACATACAACAGCTGTTTTTTTTTTTTAAGATTATTATACAGGGTTATACATGGGTATTTATATAGATGGATATTTATATTTATATATATAGTTATTGCACCGGGTTCAAAAGTAGAGAAACAGGTTATTGCACAGGGTATCAAATAGTAATTGCACATATAAATATGTTTTGCTTGTTTATTCATCCATGTTTAGTGCAAAAAAACATTGATTGTTTTTTTTTTATTAATTTAACTCCTTATGCTATAAGTTTCTTCTGTGAAAATTCTGGACTTTGTTCTTAAAAACATTCATTCATTCTAACTTTCTGTTATAGAGACGATGTTTGTTCAGCTGCATCACGGTGACTCGGTTTGTTGAACAGAAGGAGATTTGGTGCACAGCCTCAGTGAACTGGACCACAGCTCGTGTCATTAGCAGCAATCAGAGGCTGGAGTAGGTTGCCTTTCAGTCAATAGACTGACACTGGTGCCTCTCAGAGCTCCACAGTAAGTCGATTAGTCTGGACTTTGAGGTCTTAGAGGAGTGAGCTGCTTTGTCACCTGAGTTTGAGAGGTGCTCCTCTTACTATCAGCAGACAGACTTAAGCAAAATGTCCTGCAAGGCCAGATAGGTGCAAGATGAGCACAATGAAAACACTGGTCTGGATGAAAAGCTCGAAGCACTGACTGGGCTCTGGGCACTGCAAAAAAATTAACATCTAAATAAGTCATTTTTTCTTGCAATAAGTGCATTTTTTCGTGAATTGAGGAGGTAACTGAGAAACTTTGCCAATGGAACAAGACAATTTACATTTAAATTAAGAAAACACAATTGCATTGTCTTATTTCAAGTCAATATTATCTAATCATCTTATTTTAAGACTCAAAATACTCATTCCACAGGCAAAATTATCGTATTTAACTACTCAAATTAATGGTAAATACACTTAATTTAAGACGTTTGGTCTCATTTTTAGATGGTTTTTGCAGTGGGCCCCTTCAGAAAAACAGTAATAATCAGATATTTCCCTGAAATCTATGAGGATTGAATGATCGTTATTTTAACTATAAAACACAAAACCTTTTTTTTACTCATTGCAATAGACTGAGATAAAACTGGATTGATCATTGAACTGAGATCCAATTTACATCTCTGATTATTTGAGAGATTTAAAATAAAAATAAAATAAACTGTCAACAAAAATGCCTGAAAATGTAAATCCAGCCTTTTTTTTAAAGCTCAATTTATCTTTTTCTATGCTTCCCACAAATGCCTTTTTCTGGGTGACTGGAAGCGGAAAAGCCTTTCATGCATGAGATGAACCCAAATATAATTTCAAGAAATCACTCATCCATACCTGCTGGTTACAACATCATGCATGAGGGATAAAATAAAAAGCTAGTGCAGAGTAGAGGGAAAGGTGTAACTATAATTAAAACAATTCTGTCTATGAGCAACAAATGACCAATAAAAACAGAATGCATTCATTTAAACATGAGATCAAAGGTGGCATATTTAAGTTTTTTCTAAATCATATAGTGCATGTTTTGCAAAAAAAACTATATATCATTAAATGAAATAAAACTAAAATCAACAGTAATTTAAAATATGTAGCAGAGTGACTCCTAAAGACATTAACTTAAATAGATGTTAACATCTCACTGACAGTCCAGCATTAAGAGCAGCAAAATATCACATTACTTTTTAATATAACACAACCAATTATTTTAGAATATATTAAATATCTGCCACAGGAAACGTGTTGCAAGCTTGAACAATCGATAGTTTTTTATAGCTTTTAAAAAAGGGGAAAAACAGAAAGCGATTCATAAATTTTAAGTCATTGGATTTTCTTCTTTAGGTTATTATTTGATGTAAACAAAACACACATTTCCCAAGCTCATTAAAGGAAAAATAGCTCTAAAACGATATTTCTGGTGCTTTTAATGTCCTTCTGGTTTGAAAATGCTATACAATTTTTATTCTATAAAAACCCCTAGGCTGGTATTTGTTAATATAATAGATTAGTTAGATCTTTATGCAATTTTTAGCCTCCACTGAGAGCAATTGCAGAAGGTCCAAAGAACCACAGGTTGCAACAGGTTGCAGGTTCTACAGAACAGGAATCTGTAAAGAGATTTTCAATTTAGACTTAATCTGCAGTTTTGTGAGTAGTATCTTCTTCATTTACAAAAAAATGTATTGCAGTCAACTAAATGTGTGTCTGTAAAAGGCAGGAAACAATCCCCAAAGTTATATAGAAATGTTTAGTTGTTTTTTCTACATATTCTTGTACATGTTTAACCCTTTGCACGGCAAGTGACCTTTACAGTTTTTGATCACTTACAAATGGAGCCCCCGCTGCCCCCCAGTGAGGTCTAGAAGCACAAGATCTATACAAGATCCGCCTATTCACATGGCGGTGCCTTTCGTTTTGGCATTTGACCAATTAGATGAGCCCATGAATGATATATTACCTACTGGAAATGTTAAAAAGCCAAGAAAAAAAGGTAAAACGTTAATTTAAAGCTACAGTGTGTAATTTTCAGCGACATCTAACGTCCAGACTGCAGACCGCAGCAACATGAACATCTCCCC
>NW_015150636.1:566940-568074 GCF_000732505.1 Cyprinodon variegatus | reverse complement strand
AGCGGATTGGCTGCATCGGAGGCGGATCAGCCTCAGATTGAATGGAAGTAATCAGAGTTTCTTCAGTTGAATTTCCGCCTTAGCTTCATGATTGGCTGGTGACAGAGAGCATCTGTCGCATGTATCACTTGTATTGAAGAGTTTTTTAAGTTTAGCTTTGCAGTAGTGTATCCTGTGTAGGACCTTAAACTGAATTAAAGTCAGACCGGCACAAGATGAGGTGGAGTTGACCCTGTCTTCCACCCCTCATCCGACACGGTGCAACCCAACTCCTTTTCCCATGAATTTCTAGTCACCAACGATGGTATTGATGACAAGATTAATTAATTTCACGAGCATTTTGTTATTTTTCTTAATATATTCGGGCAAGTTGGCGTTTCTTGTCATTAAATTGACATTAATTTTTGCCATTAAAATATCCATATATTTTGAATTAGACTTAGACAGATTTATTTTGTCATTTAGTATACACAAGTGTACACAAAAAGATTTTTTTGTTTTAATTGTTACAAAGGTAATAAGATCTTGTCCTGGATTCCATTAACACTATTGGGTTTAAATTTAAATTTTTTTTAAGTATTTCAGCGAGTGCCCTATAAATGGTTAATCAACCATCTTGTCTTTTGCACATTCTGCTCTGTTCTGTTTTATTACTGATCAACGAAGTAAAAACAGAATAAAAAAAAACAAAGGAAGATTTGACGTTTAATTATTTCATGTCTCCTGCATCAAAGGGAACATTCTTTTCATTTGCTTCTCAAATGCATCTAGAACATAAAGCGCTAAACTAAGACCAGGTATTACAGCTTGTTGTAAAACAGGACGCAAATAAGAACTGCGATGTAGTTTAGATCGACTGTTTAAGGAGTTTTTCATCGTACATTTATGGATACTGCATATAATAAGACTTAATGAGAATTTCATTGATCTGACCAAAACGTTACCCCTGCAGGTTTGCTGGGGAATAAATGGGAGGACTGAATTCTGTTTGCAGAATGGAATAGATGTTGAGGGGATGTTATTTCTGGTTTGGGGAACTCAGAGTTTTTATGCTCTCTTTTTTCCCTTAAGGAGCTTTTATCGTAGCCTGGGTTCCATTCCGAACTTAGCCCCGCCCACAATGTTTGAGGTCGG
>NW_015150636.1:562692-565851 GCF_000732505.1 Cyprinodon variegatus | reverse complement strand
ATGTATTTATAAGTGATGATAGGACGGAGTGGGTGGTGCTGTGATCTGTTATTATGCCAAAAAGCTAAATTCTCAATCTGTCTCTCAATATTACGATGGATGGATGATGACAAACAGAACAGGATTTTTAATAAAATCAGCAAAAACATCCTTTCTTTTCTACAGGGAGGCTTGATAACCTTGACGATCCGGCCAGCCGAGGGGGATTTGGGCTCCTGTTCAGCTCTGGGGGGTTTCCTGGCATCGTGTCACACTAGGAAAGTACCACAGAGTTAGATTGGGAGGTACTCTCATTGAAAGGGAAAGACCCAGTTCTCTCCCATCAGATGGAAGGACGGCTGGTTTCAGTGTAGTTCAGGTAAAATAAAGATGCTTCATACGTGTTTCATACAGAAAAACATAACAAGGAGATGATTTTCAAATAAAAAGTCGCACGCAGGCAAAAATGTCACTGCCTGTCAACGGCTACCTTACATCCCACTAATGGAATCATCAGAGCAGATCCGCGCTTCAACAAACCTACCAGCACAGCAGTGTGTCTCCTCCCATTAACCAGGACGCCACTGAGACAACACTCCTGATTAATTAGACAGCGCACCTCATCATACGGAGACGTTTAAGACACGGCAGCCATTAGCGGACGGGGAAACCGCTAAGCACTCTCATTCCCTAAAGTTCCCACTCCATCTCCCGGTTTCTGTCTCCTGCTGCTCATAAGACGTATGTTTTTTGGAGGCGGTGGATGGGAGGCGGAGGTAGTGTGTCAGTGGGGAAGCACTGACACAGCAGTGGGTCAGTGGCTCTGCTGCAGTCTGAAGCCCACTGCATATCCATGCACACTCCACTGCAGCACTTTGATTTCACATTGGCACCCCCCCCTCGCTCCTTTCTGCATTTCTACAGTAATGGCTTTGAGCACCCTGCCCCATCATTACCCTTCTCACATGAGAACCCACTGCTGACATCTTTTATTGCACGCCACACTCACACACAGGCGTATTCCAGCAGGCTCAGGCACACGCGTGTGCTAATAACACACTAAAGCACTTTATTTTAGACCGTAAATGGGACAGACGGGACTGCCCTTCTTTTTTTATGTCCTCAGACTTGTTAGTCCATCCTATCCCGTGCAGCAGGATAAAGAAGAAAAATCAAAGTTGGTTTGTAGGACTCAGAGGCTTCTCCCACTGGAGGTAAACCTGGATGAGAGCCCCGAGAACCCGCTGCCTGCTGTAACGCTGTGATTTATTGCTTTTGCGCCAAACAAAGAGGAGTTCACAGAGAAAGTCCTCTCCACATGAATGCACTGCACCAAGAAGACCAAGAGTAATGAAACACGCTTTCAGAGAGAGTCACACCTCGACGCTGTCGCAGTGCTTTCTCTCTCTGTGTGCTGCGAGGTGAGTCATCGGCCCAGAGAAGCATAACCTCACAGCTCCAGCTAATCTCTGCTCTCCTCCTCCACCTTCTCTTCAACCTGCCAGCGTCTCATTTGCTTCATGTATGGATGGAGGCTTTGCAACTCATAACATCGCAGCAGCTGCTTTAGGATCCTAACATAACCTCCTAAATAAGCGTATTCGTTTTGTAGAAAACACTCTGCAATACAAAAATAGGCTTTATTTTCCAATCAGAGGTTCTTAACATGTAATTTACAATTTATACCACTAAAGCTTCTCAGATCTTTCTTATTAAAACCCTAAAGGAAACTGTGTGACGAATAAATGAAAAGAAGATCATTTAGATCAAGCATGCATGTGGAAAAAGGTCAATTAAACAGAAGTGTACATGCATAATGCTGCCACATGAATCTCTGCTGTATCACTGTTTTTGAAAATTATACTTGGTTTCCAATAAACAAGCTATTAACTCAGGGGGCTAAATACAATCGTACATTATCTTATTAAAAGTTTTATTTAAGAAAGATCAGAAAATAATTTTTTTCCCTCCTTTCACTTGACCTTTGTCTTGTTTTATGTCATAAAAAACAATAAAATATAAACAGCTCCAGGGTAATGAACACGTTTGCCAAACAGTGTCCAATCTGGCAACCAGCAGGCCTATGAAACAGAAGAGATGCAATTAAATACGAGACTCTCGCTCCCCCGAAAGCAGGATATCGGATCGGAGGCAGACAGGAAAAGCCAAAATAATAAACATAATTCGACTCTGAATCACACACAGCCGACAATATGCCTGCTCTTCCGCTTGGATCGAAGAAGGACTGGATTTGACTTGGCCCGAGCATGCAGGTCAGACAGCAGGAAGAAGCTGCATTCCCAGGTTGAATCAACATGTCACATGAGAAAACATGCAAAGCCATGTGCTGGTGCACAGTTTATTTGGCTGAGCAGCCATTGCTTGCTTCAGTTTCTGGCCTATTTCTCCCACAAATGACGATCTTCATGCGTTTAGCATCGCCGGATGCTTCCACTAATATATTAGTTTGGATTAATTATCAAAAATGAATGTAGATTTCAGCAGTTCAGCCCTCAGATGAATATAAGCCGTGCAGAAGTTCAAGCAGCATCATCCCATGAAGGCTGCTAGTCCATCGATTTGAACCCAAATAATGTATTTAAAGCTAGAATGAAATTCTGAGCAGACTTACGTTGCCTTGTTAGCGTGCTGCATGTCCTGTGGAAGCTCTGTGACCATTCTGGCACAGTGTGCTTCTATGCTTTGTTGAGTGTGTTGGTTTATTTGATGTCAGCCTGTCTGTTTGTGTGTGTGTCACTACCCAGGGACAGACCACTGGGATGGCTGTCTCTGACGCTGACTTTGCTGTCATAAATTAAAAAGGCCTCCTTAACGGTCTAGAGAGCATATCAGCTTTTCTGTCCCATCATTTCAGGCATCACATCCACGTAACCCCCCACGGCCGGTCACGCTGCCACACACACTCACCCCCAATGTAAAGTCCCCCCCCGAACTTGGCTTCAGAGCGATCTCCAGAGGTCTAACACACACACAAACAGTCGGACAGACATCGCCTCACAGTCGTGACACATTCTCGAGGCGAAGGCCTGACATGCAGTGACAAAATCGACCGCAGTGAGCCTCCCTGCTCTGCTTGTTATTTGGGAGACTGGCTCAGCAGAAGATACATTTTTAGCATCAGCTAAAAAAAAAATACATTTTCTCTCTTTTGTTAAACAT
>NW_015150636.1:561011-562238 GCF_000732505.1 Cyprinodon variegatus | reverse complement strand
AAAAAAAAAAAAAAATCAACTGGACTTTGTTTCCAAGTTTGAAGATGTTTTGCTTCACATCCAGGAAGCTTTTTCAATTCAAAGTGTCAGAAATAGCGTCGAGTTCCAGGCTTTATCCAGCAGCCAAATAAAGCCTTTGTTTTTGTTTAGAAAACGTGCAAATTAAAATGTACAAATGGGTCAGACCCTTTGGAATGGGGGTTGTTTGGCTTTGTTAGCCTGCAATGCCCCATACCTACGGGGAGTGGCAGCCTAGTGGTTAGGGCATAGAGCTTGGAATCCTGAGGTTCTGAGTTCAAGCCCCTCCCCCACAGACTGTGGAGAGGTTGTTTGGTTTCTCCAATATAAAGATCAGAGCATTCCTTACTGCATTGAAATGCAGAAACCACTCCTCTCTTGCGATTTTGTCTTTAGGATCTACTAGTCTCTCCTAAACCAACTGAACTGAGGCAGAGGAGCAGTAGCTCCATTTTGAGCTTGACCAAAATCCTAAAAAGCTTGAATAACCTACGAAAAGGCTCACTTCATCCACCCACATCCCATTACTTTTCTCTCAAAAATATCTCTGTATTGGGCAGAGACTGAGCTACAACCAACCGGGAGCTTCCCATCATTTCTTCAGGAGCCAAACTGAAGGTCAGGATTTGTTGAGGCTAACAGAACAACATCCTCCAACCAGACATCCTCCTTTGCCTCACTACTCCACCAGTAAATACCTTCAACCAAAAGCCAGTTTTGCACTGGAACCTCTGAATAGACCCTGTTTTGTTTCCTTGATCCTGGTTCATCTCTAGAGATGAGAAAATGTCCATTAAAGATCCCTTTAATGATATCCTCTGCCACCCTCACCAATCATTTAGGTTTAGCAGGTCTGTCTGACAGCTTCCCTCTTCACCCTGTTCAGTTCTTCATCAGGTGATTGGTTGAAGACTCTACCAACCCCAGAACAGAAAGTTGGAGCTCTGTGAGTTTGACTTTTTCCCAAAGGTGTCATGGTACCAAGCACACTTATAAACCACCTTGTGCCTACATGGTGTTGGTTATGAACATCCCATCCATAGCAATGAAGTCTAGCAATAAAAACCAAACTTGGATTAAGATCTTAGAGATCTTTCAGGCCAACCACAGCCCTTTACGTAACACCATTATTCCCTGCGTTCAGCAGAATCATTAAATGGAAACCCTGTCAGAGGACCGTCTCCGAAAATGCTGAGATTCTGAACTAAA
>NW_015150636.1:554926-556091 GCF_000732505.1 Cyprinodon variegatus | reverse complement strand
TTACGTAACACCATTATTCCCTGCGTTCAACAGAATCATTAAATGGAAACCCTGTCAGAGGACCGTCTCCGAAAATGCTGAGATTCTGAACTAAACCCAGACGGAACAGAGGGCTTCCTTGATCACCCAGGGAAAACCTCTGCAAGCATGGCTCTGAACGTGCCCTTCAATATCCCCAAACATTTGGCTTATCAAGCCGGTCAAGAGCAGGAAAGTTCAGCCCTAGTTCTGAGTTCTAGAAACCAAACTGCGATTCCAGTATATCAAGTAACATTCAACTTTGGACAGCAAATCCAGACACCCAATCCATTGCATTGTGACACCCAGAGTCATCATCATGCATGGGCCGCAGCCCCAACCTGACAGCTGGCCTATGAGGTAGTTCTCCCTAAAAGGCGGTGGGGGGGGCTCCTGTTGCTTAAACTTAATCTCTAAGCACTTATTAGCGAACCCCCCAATCCTGGCTGTGGAATTAGCCACGGCCATTAGCAATGGAAAACCTACCAGGGGCCAACGTCTTGAACATTATAGTCCCTTAGTTTGGAGCTGAATGAATTAATAGACATTTATTTTATAATGTGGAAAGAAATCCAAAACATAAAAAGGTAAACCCAAATCAAAGTACAAGAGATGAGAAAAGTATGAAATATGTCAAGAAAGGAGTGATCATTGCTCGTTTGCTTAACCCTGTAATGCCAAATGTATCGTATTTGATTCATACGGTTTCTGAAATGTTTTGCGTCTGACACCTTTTGCATAATTTAATGGTAAAAACTTTGCTCAAAATCCTATTGTAAACAATCAGATATACCTGATAACAGAGGGCAGAAGACTACACAAAAAATAATCTTGACTTATAGCATAGTAATAAATTAATAATATCAAAAATGTATTTCTGTTTTCTCTTTTTACATATTTTGTTAAAAGGCCAAATAAGGACTTCAAAACAAAAAAAAGTTTCTGTTTTGTTTTATTCTTGGATCGGGCTTTAAAGGGTTAAGCCGGACATACGCTGTACGATTTTTTCAATAGTTGCACGCTGCTACAGCTAACACTGTACCACCAAACTGCAGGGTTTAAAAGTTCGCTGTACGTCTGAAAACCACGTCTGACTCAGCTCCGCAGCGAGATGGTGCTACTCGGAGTCATCTATCTGGAAGCAAAA
>NW_015150636.1:551907-553408 GCF_000732505.1 Cyprinodon variegatus | reverse complement strand
TGTGTGTGTGTGTGGGGGGGGTGTGTGTGGGGGGGGTCTCACCTTGTGTCGAACACAGGATCTGTGTACATTGGGGGGGGACACAGAGGCTGCTCTGCTGGACTGTTTGGGGGCGCAGAGAGCCACACTTTCCTGCTCCGTACTGGGACTCCATCTGTAGATGAATAGAATAGAATAGAATAGAATAGAATAGAAATTCCCTTTATTGTACCGCAATGGAAATGATGGTGTTATAGCAGCAAAAAGAATATAGGAAAAAAATGGTCAAACAAAGAAAAAATATATATAAGAACTACTGGATATCTACACCTTCTTCTGTATTTTTTGGTTTACCCACTTTGCCAAAAGGTAAAAAAGGTATAAAATTATTTGTTAACGCAAAGAATTTACATTATGTTAAGTGAAAATCCATCAACCCAAAGAAATCTACGGTGGCCGGCAGGTGCAAACCAACATTACAAAATCTAAAAAAAACTTTTGCAAGTTCCAAAACAAAATATCATTTCGGAAAACGAATTTACATAAAAAAAATAAAATTAAAATAAACCCAAACACTTTAAAAAATTCTAAACAAATAGCATTTTAAGAAAACAAATAAAAAACATTCAAAACACTTACAAGTGATAATTAATGATAATTTGTTTTGGAACTTGTAAAAGTTTTTTTATGTAAACATGTTTTCTGAAATGATCATTTGTTCTGGAACTTGTAAAATAACTTGTAATGTTGGTTTGCACCTCCCGGCCACCGTAGAAATCTTACTAGGATTGTATGTGATACAAAAACAAAAAGTAGTGCATGAACTAAAGTAAAAATCTAATTTTCTGGTGTTCGGTCTTTTACAAATACAAACCCTATTTCACTTCTTGATAGCAAATTTTCTTGTCCTAACTTTGAACAACAAGCAGATTAAATTAAAAATGAGCAATTTTGAAATCTTTCTACAGGCCAGTCCAACACAGCACAAGCGCACTGCAAAAAATTGAAATCTAAATAGGTCATTTTTTTCTTGCAATAAGTGCATTTTTTCTTGAATTGAGGAGGTAAGTGAGACACTTTGCCAATGGAACAAGACAATTTACTTTTAAAATAAGAAAAAACAATTACATTGTCTTATTTCAAGTGCGTTTTCTCTAATTATCTTATTTTAAGACTAAAAATACTCCTTCAATTGGCAAATTATCTTATTTACCTACTCAACTTAATGGTAAATATTAAATTTTTTCACATTTTTAGATGATTTTGATGTGTGGACATGTCCCTATTAATACTTTATTTTTTTTCCCTTCCTGCTACTTTAGCCAAAGGTAACAAAGGTTGGATGCAGCTGTCTGTGTTCAGAGCGTTTTGAGTCCGTGTTTTTTTTCCTCCCGCGCCCTGCTCCTGTGTCCCGCCTATCGGTGTGACATCATCGGATTTGCGGTCGCATTTCACTGCGCAAGCAATGAATATTAACCGGCAGCTACTTTAATACTTTAATATTTTTCATTTTTAAATTTTA
>NW_015150636.1:548410-551241 GCF_000732505.1 Cyprinodon variegatus | reverse complement strand
CTAGAAAATAAGGGAAAATGTCTTAAATTAAGTATATTTACCCTTCATTTGAGTTGGTAAATGAGATGATTTGCCAATGGAATTAGTATTTTTACTCTTAAAATAAGATAATTAGATAATATGTGCTTGAAATAAGACAATGCAGTTTTGTTTTCTTATTTTAAGTGTAAATTGTCTTGTTCCATTGGCAAAATGTCTCTTTTATCTCCTCAATCCAAGAACAAATGCACTTATTTTAAGAAAAATTACTTATCTAGATTTTGATTTTTTTCCAGTGTAGGGATTGCCTTTGAGTCGATGCAATCAGCTGGTTTTCCTTAGATAAAAAAACTTTGAATCAATCTGACTGGATGATCTGATGAACTGGAAAGTGCCTCGATGTGAATTGGAGCTATAGAAATAAACTGAATTGAAGTTTTATTCTACCAAATAAAATCCAAGTTGTCTTTATGTGATGAAATTTTAAGAGCTTTCAGTATTTTGCTTAAGAACAGAACTTATTTTATGTCACTCTGAGTGAAATAGTGCAAACTGCTGCCACCTTGGCTAGTTAGGAACACTGGCTGCTCAGTAATCCCCTCAGCCACCCAGATTTAAGAGGCTATTTTTGCAGACTCTTAGTCTGAGTCTCTGGCTTTACGGATAAGTAGTTTCTCTGTCTCAGTCGTTTTCTTGGTTTTTTAAATGGGGACTTTAGGTAGTTTTATAGAAAATTTAATTGGGAAGCTAAAACTGTCTAATTCAGAAAGAAAAAAACGTTCCTAATGCAGTCTGGTGGTTAATAACAAAAATAAATCTCCTTCAGGTGTTTACCGTCTCCGTCCAACAGGAAGCAGGTAAGCAGGCGGGGACACACCTCCTCCAAAACAGAGCAGAATGAGGAGAAAGCAGCGGGCCCCTTGGAGGACAGGTGATTTAGGAACACCTCTGCTCGTCCCCTGCTGGTCTCCTGCCCCAGGATCTCCTTGTACTCCACCAGTGAGAAGACCTTATCATACACCAGGTAAGGCAGCACGGCGCTGACATCCAGCTCACGGAGGATCTGCTCTCTGTGTTCTTTGAGGATCTTAGCCGCCCATCTCTTCCTCTTCCTGCTGCATGGCCTCTTGCCAGATTTCTGCTGCTTCTTCTGCTTTTTCACAAACCACTTCTTGGTGCCGCTGCCGAACATCCTTAAATCATGAAGGCCCAACAGAACGTCTCCCACTGCTCTGTCAGCACAGCTCCCAAAGGAGAGGAGGCGCATATTTCATACCAGCATGAAGACTCTGCCACATATTTCTTTGAGCTCTCCTTTTGTTGTTGTCTGAGTCGTTTATCTGGGACAAGAAGAAACAATCTGGACAGTAGCTGATTTTTAGCTGGGTACTTAACAGCTCTAAGAAGATTAACAGCCTCTTAAGTTTAGCCATGCACAATGCTCTACGCTCCTCAGACATCCTCAACATGTTGTGCATCGTCTCCTCTGTCTTCTTGGAAGATTAAAGCATTCACTCATTCAGACCAGGCTAAAAAAACGTCTCTATTCTTCTTCTCCCTCCATGCTCCTTCACAGAGAATATTTTAGAAGTTATTTCGGTCCTGCTGACTGGCCCAAAAAGCTCCAGGGACCTAGAAAACAAGGTTAGTGATTCAACTCCTCCACTCATTGTGAAAACTTGTGTAAAGTGAATGAGACGTACAGCTAAAGTGCCTCCTGAGCCGGAAAGTTTAAGAGTTCATCAGTTCATTGATCAGCACTCCAACAACTTCACCTCCCCAGTTATTGCTGTGAATGTGACACCTGATTAAAACAAGATTAAAACCCTTTCCCTGGGTGCAACGACCCATCAGGCCGAACCGCAGAGAAGCAGTTAACATGTGATAGGATGGAGAAAGGGCGTTTAAAGGGGGAACTTAATGTATTGTACTGAAAATCTATAAAAAAAAGGAGTAAAAGCAAAACGAATCGATACGACCTTGGACCAAATTTTCATCCAGCTGCTGTGACTGAGGTGAGGAGGATTGCCTCTTTTCCAGAAGGGGGTGCCGTTTCATATGTCAATCTTATCTGAAGGACCAACTGAAATTCTGCAAGGGGATCATTTTTTCTAACTCTTTTGAAATCAGTCATTATATTCTAGCACCCTTAAAGTAAATACAACCCAAATGCAGAGGTGAGTTTTGTAGATTTAATGAAGTATTTACAGGAAACTGAGGCAGGAATCCAAAAATCCAACATAACAAAATATAGAAAAAAAAAACAGAACCTTGGAGACATCAGGGAAAACATACAACCAGGAAAAGATGAGGGAACTGAACAGGGAGAGTATAAATAGGAGACAGAACAAAGACTGGACTAATGAGCTGATTGGGAGCAGGTGGAACAGAGGAGTCTAGAAGGGAGCGAGGGAGAGGAGATATACACCGGAAAAAATAGAGATCTTGATAAGTCATTTTTTTCTAAAAATTAGTAAATATTTCTTGGATTGTGGAGGTAAAAGAGACATTTTGCCAATGGAACAAGACAAATTACACTTAAAATAAAAAAATAATCGGTATCGGCCTTAAACTTGAATATCGGACATCGGTCACCCCACCGATATTTAACCCGATATTTGATCAGCTTCTGAGTTTCTAAAGTCTAAAAAAAAATAAATATACTACTTCTTCTTCTTCCTCAAAAACTTCTTTTTTACAGACTTAAAAACTTCTAAAGACGAGGGAAAAAATATTGATCCATTAAAATATCCCAATATCTTCATATGCTGATATATTGCCATTTAAAAACACCATATCAATCTCTTTTACTAATGAAATATTGCTATAAGTCATGCTATATGCCTGAAAAT
>NW_015150636.1:545962-547785 GCF_000732505.1 Cyprinodon variegatus | reverse complement strand
TATATATATAGATATATATATAAATTTATTTTCTTTCTTTTTTCGCATATCCTGTTTTGCCTGTATGGTTGCGGTAATTTGTTTGCTGGACTTAGATAATAGCCCAACATATTCGCTTCCCCAACTTTATTAGAAAAGGCTTAGGGGACAACATGGTGTGCAATGAGACAGAAAGGGAGGGGGATAAAAATCAGGGGAAGAAAGAAAGAGATCGACTGAAAAAAAAGAGAGGAGAGAGAAAAGATAAATAAGAAAAAAATTCATCAAAACAAACAACACAGAAAATCACCAGTAGCTCCTAGAAGTCAGCTCACACACCTGCATGAAAGAAAAAAACAACAAAACATAAAGGTCACTTCTCTCCAGCCTTTATAGCATCACTGCTTCCACCAAACATAATGAACAGTTTACATCCCTGCTATGCTTTGAACAAACCTTCATAGTTTTACATACATTTTGTTTTCCAGTGGAAAACAAAACAAATCAAAATCATATAATTTTCCTTTTTTAATTGTTAATATTTCTCGTTTCTATTGTTTATCCGGGAGCTTCCATTTTGCTGTCATGTACTGGTTTTCAGATTTAAATGCATCTTTCCATGCATGGCTATTTGAAAATAAAGAAAAGAAAGTGTGAATATGTGAATACTGCCATGATCTTAGCGCTGATGACTGGATTAAATATTCATTCCATTCTCCTGTCCCATTCTGCCCGGTTCCTCATTACCTCTCATCTGTTCCACCTGCTCCTGACTCCATTTAAGGTGCTAGAATCCAGTCATCAGGGCAGATTATTCTTGTTCTCTCGTGCCAGTGGTGAGAGTGTTTTTAGCATACCTTAATGTTTCTGATCACCTGATCTTGACCTGTTCTGCCTCTCAACCACTGTGCGTGCCTATTCTGATCTGTTTGCCTGCAGCTGCAGCATCTATCCTACACAGTGTGTTTTTGTCAAGTGTATTTTTCCCATTCATTCACTACACTTAAATAATGAAATTAATTCTAGCTAAGAAAAACAGACTAGTTTTAAGCGTTTAAATGGACTGGTATGCAGTACATTTGCCTTGTTTTTAAGCCTGTTGTATGCTTGTTTTGAGCAATAACTGGTTAGAGGTTATTAAATTCTAAGCAATAATGATAATAAATGAGAATACGTTGCTTAAAATAAGAAAAAATCTTAACGAGTAAAAGAAAAAGTAGATTTTTAAACTTGATTTAAAATTTTTTGGATGCTTACTACTCTGATATTATGTTCTTGTTTTAAGAGATCTTACCAAGTCTCATTTGCTTGCTGCAGGGGCAGATTATTTTGCTCAAAATAAGAAATAATTCACTTAAAACACTATATTTTTTTCTTATTTTTTAGAAGGCATTTTTTTGTTGTGTGGGCAGCACCCGCTGCATACACTGCAAAAATAATCTAAAAATTAGTAAAAATGTCTTAAATTAAGTGTATTTACCCTTAATTTGCTCCTTTGTTAAATCACATCCATGTATATCTGCACGATGCCACATACCTGTTTCTCTCTGCTTTGTGCTCATTGGGCTTAAACAGTTTTTCTCTCTTTGTCGTTTATTGTGTCAAGAAATAATCGAGAGCATAGTTACAGAGATGCTGAAATCTGCCCTATCATTTAATGTAAGACTAACTCCTCTCCTTTCTGCCTGTTAACTCAAAATTAACAGATTATAACCCTGGAACAATCACAAAGGACTCCCAGCAGCATCCTTCAGTTAGATATACATTATTAGTCTCAAATTCACACACTGCAAGAAATGTAAATCTCAATAAGTCATTTATTTCTTAAAGTAAGTGCTTTTTCT
>NW_015150636.1:542566-545351 GCF_000732505.1 Cyprinodon variegatus | reverse complement strand
GTTTTGTTCCATTGGCAAAATGTCTCCTTTACCTTCTCAGTCCAAGAACAAATGCTCATATTTTAAGAAAAAATTACTTCATTCCAGTGTAGCAGGGAAGGTTATAGAGCATTGGCGGTAAAAGCGGGTACAAAACAATCACCTGCACTGAAAAAACAATCTAGAAGTAAATAAAAAAAAGAAAATGGAATAAAGTGTATTTACCTTTAATTTGAGTAGATAAATAAGATGATTTGCCAATGGAATTAGTATTTTTACTCTTAAAATAAGATAATTAGATAATATGCACTTGAAATAAGACAATGCAATTGTATTTTCTTATTTTAAATGTAAATTCTCTTGTTCCATTGGCAAAGTGTCTCTTTTATCTCCTCAATTCAAGAACAAATGCACTAATTTTAAGAAGAAATTACTCATCTAGATTTTGTTTTTTTCCAGTGTATTGTTGGCAGTTCATCGGCTGGATCCTGCCTTATTCTCTGGGCACAGAGAACAAGATTTACCTGGTCACTAACCTGTGTTTCCTTTCTTCAGAGTTTCCTGCCTCAGACACTGTAGCCGCTTCTACTCTGATCTGATCTGCCACTTCTAAATAAACACTTTTTGAATAATCCCACTGTCTGACGTGCCTGAATACTGGGTCCTCTGTTCTGAGCTGTGACAATTACGTTTAGAAAATATATACTTTAGGCTGTCTGTTTGGAGTAGAAGAAGAATCTAATATTATCTGACAGACCAATAACCCCCTCCTCATGTACTTTTATGTTTTTTTAGAAATATGTTTGATTGATAACAGTCGTAAAATATCTAAGTGTTATTTACTTATCTTGTTTCCATTTCTATTCATTTAAATAAATGGAAATCTAAAGATTTATTTTACTTCACTCTTTCTAAGAAATTAGAATGTTGTTTTTTGGTGACTAATCTGTTAAAATATCTCTATACAACCATCTGTCTTGATCTGAACTCTTCAGATTGAGGCATAAAAAATATTCAGCTTATTGAAGTGAATAGGCAAAGCAGGACGAGGGACGTCAAGGCTGAGTAATTCACATAATTACACGACACACACAAGAAACTGCAGACTGTGTGAGAGAATTTAACATTACAGTCGAGCAGTCTGCCTTATCAGTCAACCAATAAATCTAATTTGTGAGTTTGGATGAATTCTAGTCCAAAATCAAGCTGCACCAGAAGGAGCCGACGGCTAAAATTTGAGAGCCTTCGCTGCACAATAGCTCACAGGTCCTTACATAATTAAACTTCCACAAATCAGATGAAACTTTTCAGGTTTTGTTAGAAGTTGAAATCAATGAAACAAAAAAAAGATTAAAAAAAATTATCTAATAAAAAAAACAACAATCACCTCAAATACATTTCCGTTTTACTGAAACTGATTATTCAGTAAACTGTGGTTCAAAACTGGTTATTTTATCAGCATTTATAACATAAAATCATTTACATACACATCAAACAAGTACGCTGCTTATTTCATAAGTAAAGTCAAATTAAATTGTGAAACATTTAATGAAAAATGATCCTTTTCCTGATTTTCATCACCTGGTTAGAGAAGAAAACTGCACAGAAAACATGTTTAATCAAGTGGATTATTCATTTATAGTAAAATATTGCTAATTAAAGCTGTGGTTGATGTAACACACAGTAATTTAAAGTAATTTAAAGCTTAAAACTGATCAGAAGTTCTCATAGTGATGCAGGAAGTAGGTCTGATCCCTCTTGTTCATCTTCTGGCACGCTTTCTCCACATTCTTGGTCAGTCCAGGCGGTCCGCAGCTGAATACGCCGATTTTACCAACCTTTAGGAAAACAAAGAGCCGTCAGGCTTGAGTGGATAAATATTGTTCTCTGGGTTGTTCATTTAAACAAAAAATAAAAGGAAATCTGAAATAAAAGCAGGTCTCACCTCGGGGTGAACTTCCTGCAGAGAGCTGAAAAAAGAGACGAAGGGCGGACGGCCAAAGTGAGTGACGGAGCGCAGGCCGGTGAAGAGGCTGCGGTTCCACACCTTCTGAAAATGGCGCTCACAAACATACTGCACAGAGGAAATTCCATCAAAGCTTTGATAAGATGACAAGACTGCAGCTTTAATAAGAAGATTAAATGAAACCTAATGACTTATGATTTATCAGTTCACTGATCGGTAGGTAACTTGGCTTACGATGTCTTCTAGCAGGAGTTTTGGAATCAAACTCACAACTTTCAGACAGAAATTATCTATAAAATACTTGCTTTGCAGAGCTGGAAGCAGCTTAGTGTCTATGGTCGCCGCCAGAGGTGTTAAGGAACAAAATACAAATATTTATTAAATCACTTCAGTAGAAATGTTGGCTACAAATACTTTACTATATTAAGTAATTATTTTAGACAACTTTTTACTTCTATTCCTTTTTTTTTGCAATCATCTCTACTTTCTACTCAATTACTTAGTTTTGTTTCAATAAAGCTCATTTTCATTACAGCTTGTATTTAAAAAAAAAAAAAAAAAAAAAACCATTAAAATACTCTGTTTTATCCAGACAATTAATATGTGGTTTGACACGGTGCTGCCCCAACCTGTTGTTCGCCAAATACCAAAATATATAGTTTTTTTTTAAATGATGCAAAGTTAAATTTGACCCTGTTACTATTAGTTATAAAACTAAGAAAATGAAGTCTGAGGAAGTTATCATCCAGAATTGTAGAAAAATAATGTTCCTTAAAGGTACTCTATGCAACCAGTGTTGATTTTCCAGCGAGGCTCCCCCCAGAGGGCGAAAGTAAAAGT
>NW_015150636.1:538973-540362 GCF_000732505.1 Cyprinodon variegatus | reverse complement strand
CTGATTGGACGTTCGTTTGGTGAACGGCTCCAAATTTTCTTCAACGGAGAGTCTCCAGACTGATCTGCGAGTGAAACCTTGAAAGCTCGCGAGATCAGGATGGTCTCACGAGGCTAGGGTCTTTCTGCATAGAGTCTACATGTTCTCCCTGAGCATGCGTGGGTTCTCTCCGGGTACTCTGGCTTCCTCCCACAGTCCAAAAACATGACTGTTAGGTTAATTGGTTTCTCTAAATTCTCCTTAGTGTGTGCGTGAGTGGTTGTTTGTCTCTGTGTTGCCCTGTGATGGACTGGAGACCTGTCCAGGATGGACCCCCCCCTCTCACCTGTAGACAGATGGAGATAGACACATCACCCCTTCCGACCCGCTTATATAAGCGTGACAGAAAACGGATGGATGGATTTAGTTACTTTGGAAATAGGAGTTTGGTTTGGTTGATTTTAACTAGTCTCTTTTGTGTTAATTTCTCTGATTAATTTATTGCGTTTTATTGTTTGCCAGAAAACTGTCTGAAATAAATTCCTATTCACAAACTTCTACAAAGCAGATTTTTAAACAGTAGGATTTCTACTTCTACTGAGACATAAACATTTATACTTCTTACCCCTCTGTTCAGCACATATCAAAAGGAAGCTTCAAAGAGAGTAAATAGTCCTACGTCCATCCAAACATTTGACTTCCTGTTGATAAATAATCTCTGACTAGGAAATGGTTTGAAGTGATGTTCTGGTTAATCTCACCAGCATGGTGGTGCGCAGGTCAAACTTCTCTGCCACCTGAGTGATGTACGTGTGAACAGAGACCAGCTCCTGAGTGTCCATTTCCTCCACCTCCCTGATGATGTCGGACACCCACTCAAACTGACGCTGTGTGCGGGTCACCCAGATGAAGTAAACCTTCAGATGACAGAAGTGAGGGAGAGGCTTTCAAAATGAGAAACACGAGTTCCAGATCGTACTAGAAACGCTTTAAGGACTTGAATAAAAATGTCAGCTTTTTATTTTATGTGAAAAAAAGGTATTTTTTAAATTGTACTTAAAGGTATAGAGGAGGATCTTTTATTTCCTGGTGGATCATCTAAATAAGTCGTCCTTCTAACTGTCAATCACTCTGGTGATATGTTTAAGTAAGGCCGTCCTACGTGCTCGACCCGTTAGCTATCTTTTTCTGCTCATGTGCACTTTCAGGCTTATATCTGTGATGAGCTACAGTTTCAGGGTCTTTAAGGGTTTGTCTTTTTTAACAGACCCAGAGTCTCAATTTTGTCCTGAGTCTGGGACAATTGACCCGTTTGTCCACCCCTGTCGCCAGGCGTTGTTATAACTGCACCAAAATGGTTAACTGGATGTAAAATCAACCATCCTACACTGCAATAACAATCTAGAAATA
>NW_015150636.1:535186-536557 GCF_000732505.1 Cyprinodon variegatus | reverse complement strand
TCCTTGCTGACCAAACTTTTACTTTAACGATCATTGTGAGATCATGATGTAATCATCTTTAAAACATCCCTTCTAGATGTACCAACCAACAAGGAGGTTGATGGTTAGCTTACTTTTTTACACAGGATCTTAGACTTGATGGAGGACTTGAACACCAGGTCCTTGAGGATCGAGGTGAACGGTGTGACGCCTATTCCTCCCCCCACCAAGACAGACACCTCAAAGTCGTTCCACTCCTGATGGCCCTCGCCGAACGGTCCGTCCAAGTACAGCTTCAGATTAAAGAAAGTCACAACATTAGTTTCCTCCAGAGGGAAGAAATCGATTGCGGCGGAAACGGTTAACGGGCGCACCTTCGGATAGCCACCAAGCTCCAGGAGGCTCTCCTCTGTGTAGAGCTCTCTGAGCCGACTGGTCCATGGCCCCACAGCTCTGATGTGCAGACTCAGGGTCTCTTCATGAGGGGCAGATGTTAGAGTGAATGGGTGGTACTCATCTGTGTCCAGCATCAAGCATGCGATCCGAACCCACTGGCCTGAACGGTACACAAAGCCCTTTGGCCGCTTGAACTCCAGATGTGTCACACCTTCAGGAATGGAAATTAGAGGGAATTATTATTTATTTAATCAAGGACGATACATAAAAAAAACCTTTGAAATCATCCAACAATATCACCTGAAAGCAGCAGCTCTGCTCTGACAACAGGGATCTCCACCTTTTTCCTGCTCAGGCTGATCAGTTTATCCAGTAGGAAGAGCAGGCTGGGAGGGATAAGGTAGATGTGGAAACGCGGCTCCTGGAGCAGAGCGTAGCTGCCGTGTATGACGGTCTGAGACAGAAACAGCACTGACATCACACCATCATACCATACTATCAGGGCTCTGAGATAAAACAGCGCTTACCAGAATGTAGACAACGACATAGAGGTAATGGGTCATCCAAAATCCACGAAAACTGATGCGACGGAAGTAGTGAGAAGCAAAAACATACATAAACGCAAAAGCAAAGAGAAGCAGGACACCAGTGATTCCTACAGGGCAGAAAAAAAGATTAAAATGACAAAACAAGATTAAATAATTGAGATTAAACCAAACAATCAGAATAAAGTTTTACCTGGAACTGTCTGAAAGAACCACCAGTACCACTTAGGAGGGATTTCAGACCTAAAATTAAAATGAAAATAACAATTCAGTTTATTTCTATAGCTCCAATTCACATCATGTCATCTCAGGTCACTTTCCAGTTCAACCAGATCATCCAGTCAGATTGATTCAAAGTTTTCTATCTAAGGAAAACCAGCTGATTGCATCGACTCATTGATGGTTTTCCAGCTTCAATGTGCATGTTTTCTTAGAAATTGCAAGGTTTCAT
>NW_015150636.1:532234-534153 GCF_000732505.1 Cyprinodon variegatus | reverse complement strand
ATGAAACCTTGCAATTTCTAAGAAAACATGCACATTGAAGCTGGAAAACCATCAATGAGTTTATGCAATCAGCTGGTTTTCCTTAGATAGAAAACTTTGAATCAATCTGACTGGATGATCTGGTTGAACTGGAAAGTGACCTGAGATGACATGATGTGAACTAAAGAAAAATAAATCCCTTACAGACATTTACAAATGATCCACTGTGTAATATTACCCATTGTTGGCTATGACTTTTGGAAAAAGACAGGAAAGGATGCTGAGGTCGCTGGTGCAGAATATGTAGACGTTGACGACGTGACCCAAGCTGTGAGCAACTGCAGCAGGAGCAGAAAATCCAATGAGCAACAAGCAAAAAAACACAATGACACAAAACTAGCCAAAATATGAGCTTAATGACGTCCACTGATTCACATTTTTTACTCAGAAACCAGAGAACGCTGCTGGGTAAAGAGGTAGTAATTAAACAGCTCTAAGTCTTATCCTGGTGCAGAGAAAAGACTTTAAACCTCTTTTGTCATGCCAGATGTCACGCAAGAAAGCCATCTTGTCTCATTTTAAGGCGAAAAAAGATTAAAAACCCTCTTATAGGATTTGATCTGTTGGGGTTCCTGGAGGACTAAACCACAATGATAAATAAAATCCTGTTTAAGAACTTAATGACGCTGTTTTCTGCATGAAAAACTTCGACTAAACAAGATTATCTCTGTTGTTGTTGGTTTGGGAGTCAATGCTCCAAACTGGGAAACTTTCAAGAAAAAATTTAAGCCGAGAAAGTTGAAGCATGTTTTTGATTTATAAATAGATGCAGAGTCTGAGGCACATCATATCCATCCGTGTTTTGGGGGTTTTTCAGTAATTTTCTTTTAACATTTAAGTTTATTAGAACTTGCTGCTGTAGTTAAAACAAACCAACATATAAACAAAGTTTACCCTAGGTTTCTTGTCTGGAACCATGTTACATGTCAATGTTTTAATTGCAATTTTATTGTAAGTGCATATTTGGCTTACTAACCCTAACCCTCTGTTTAAGGGTCTTGTTTGTTTTTTGTTTTTTTACTTTTTTGGAAAGTGAGACAGCAATAATTTTCTAAGCTCCTCAGATTTTGTAATAAACTCTAAGAAAAAAATGTATGTTAAAAAAACAGCTGGTTACCACTGGAAACAATGCATGCACAAGAAAATCCACAGTACTTTACCCAAAGAGTTGAAGCTTTTCATCAGAGTCTCTCATAAACTGTTTGCTTGTTTGAAGCCTCAGATTAGAGATAAGATAATTGGAAGGAAAATAAAAACAAAACTCACATCTAAAGTTGGACTTATATTTTCCCCAGAAACCTGTATTTTAACACCTGTTTCCTTAAAGCAGTTCTTTCACAGTTTGTAGTTTTGTTTTTGTCGTACCCTTGATGCCTAGGAAAGCACTTTGGATCGCCTTTTCTGTAAAAGATGCTATTTTTACTGCGTTTTATTGTTTCCATTATTGCTTTTTATAGACTTTCTGTTCTTATGGTTTGTACACGTTTCAATGTTTCACCTTATATGTGCAGCACGCGGTCTCATCCATGGCTGTTTTAAAGTACTTTATAAATAAATAAAGAGTTATAGTAGCTGTAGTACAGAAATGTACCCTGTTTCATATAGAATCTGTTGTTTTTTTATCAAAAAGGAGCACGATCCCTTTAAATTATTCAGTAAACACAAATATAGCCTTAATGGATAAATAAAGTAGGATGGCAATTTTAAGGTGAACATATACAAAAATAAGCAGTTTGTAGAGCAAAGAATTAAATAAATGGAGATGCATAAACTTATAATCAACATGCTAACTGATGCTTTGCAGTTAGCATTGAAAAGCTTTGTCTGTAGAAATTTGCTGATTTGCTCTTTTTGCTCCAAACAGTTGAAGGAGAAAAAGA
>NW_015150636.1:526902-531151 GCF_000732505.1 Cyprinodon variegatus | reverse complement strand
GAGATCACAACGAAAAATATTATGCGGATGTATTAGTTTTAGGTATAAATAATGATCCTGTTGGGATCCTGAGGCTTGCCCACCAGAGGGCGCCGAGGATCCCTTCCTGGGGATTTTTTGTTACTGTTGGGATCTGGGGTTCTGTCTACCTTTTCTCCACCAGAGGGCGTATTGGATCTCCTGAAGCTGGAGCTGACTTCACCAGCTGTTCTTCATCTGCTCATCAGGAGACCAGTACTTAAGTGGGCTGAGGACCACACTCCGGTGCCAGAGTGTTTAGTCAGTCACGGTACAGCAAACCCTGAACCAACCAGTCTGTCTAGTCTCCTGACTATGAGACCTGAACCTGAACCTGAACCTGATCCTTTTGTCTTCTCTGTTTCCCAGGTTGAACCTGTCTGAAACCAGAAACCCCTGGAGAATTTCTCTGTTGGAAATCTGTCTGTCTGATCTCAGAAGAACCCTGGAGAACCAAACCTGCCAAGGACCTGCCAGCCGACTCTCAGAAGAATCTGGAAGGGAAACTTAAACCTGGTGATCTACTAGCTCTCAACCAAGCTCAGCCTCCACCAAGCCCTCAGCCTGCCTACAGCCTCTGAACCCTCCTGGTTCCCCCTTCTGCCGCTCAACTCAAATCTCTGAACTGTGAAGCCAGTCGTGACCAGCCCCGGACCTGATACCCCCGTGACCTGTTTGTAAATATTCCTCATTAAATCTTTGAACTTTTTCCCTGCCTCTGGTGAGAACAGTCCATGACAAAAAAAAAAAATCCCCAGGAAGGGATCCTCGGCGCCCTCTGGTGGGCAAGCCTCAGGATCCCAACAGATCCATTGATAATTCCTTGCTGACCAGACTTTTCCTTTAAGGGATTTTTTTCAGTTTCTGCCATAAAAGCAAAAGTCAATGACCCAGACAAGATAAAAATGAATAAATCTTCAATAACTTGAGTTCATAAATAATAATAAAAAGTCTCAACATTGACCTGAGAGGACGACGGCCGTCATGGCCATGATGCGGTGCAAGTCGATGGCAGCGTCGAAGGGGATGTAGCGGTTCAGGAAGGTCTCTCTCAGCAGCGTGATGAGGTTACGGCACACAGTGAGAAGGATGTATGGTAACAGAAAAGAGATTCCTGCCGCCGTGCCTCGAGCGATAATAATGCCCATCACCGTGGTCTCAGGTACACCAGTGGCTTCTGCCTGTGAACTATAGACTGAACACAGTATTTTATTTAAAGGTGATAACAAGAAGGGCATAAAGCTATATAAGAAACTACAGCACCCTGCATATTATTTGGCATGTAAAATCATTTTTCATAAGCTTGTCTTCTATACTCTAAAAGTTTGAAAAAGCCAACAGCTAAGAAGTTTAAAACCGAAACCTTTGACTCAGGTATATATGTTGCCCCCAGACTGCCAGACAGCAACAGCTCTATTTTAAGGATTTTTTCATCTAAATAAGAAGAGTGTAATGCAGTAGGAATAACTAGCAAAGCCTGCTGGCTGCACTCACAGTAGCATCTCTCAGTGATGACGCCAGCTGTGATGCCGAACACAATGATGAAACAAACAATGTGACGGCGGTAGTTCTCAATGAAACGCTTGAACTGCTGGACTTTCTGCTGGACGGGGTTCCTGATGTACTGCTCCCGCTTTGGCTTCACGTAGACAGCCGGGGCCTTAATGCTCAACCTGCAGATAAACAATGTTTAACAGTCATTATCCAATTTAAAACCGGGAGGCTGATTGTCAATAATTTCATTTCAATTCAGTTTATTTCTATAAAGCCAATTCACAACGCATGTCATCTCAAGGCACTTTCCAGTTCACCAGGATCATCCAGTCAGATTGATTCAAAGTTTTCTATCTAAGGAAAACCAGCTGATTGCATCGACTCATTGACTCTTCAGCAATCCCTCGCGCTAAGCATGCTTGTAGCGACAGTGGAGAGGAAAAACTCCCTTTGAACAGGAAGAAACCTCCAGCAGAACCAGGCTCAGTGTGAGCGGCCATCTGCTGAGGCCCACTGGGGTTCAAGGAGACAGAAGCAGACGTAGAAAAAGAAGCATAGATACAAAAGGCAACTGTCAACCAGCTCCACAGGCGGCCCCGTCCAGGAAACACACAGCCAGGCAGACGAGCTTCGAGACATTTTTTGTATTGATTGTTTGATTGATTGACTTTATTGAACTCACAGTGGAGAAATGTAGTCGCCACATCAGCTCAAATAGTCAAAGAAGAAGGTGCCAAAGGAAGAAAATGGTGCATGAGAAATATACAGTATATACAGTGCGTCCACATATGACAGTAGGATTATTATTCATATTCCAATAAAGAAAATGAAAAACAATCCACTGGACTTTGTTTCCAAGTTTAAAGACGTTTCTCTTCGCATCCAGGAAGCTTTTTCAATTAAAAATGTCAGAAATAGCGTTTAGTTCCAGGTTTTATACAGCAGCTCAACAAAGCCTGGTTTTAGTTTAGAAAACATGCAAATTGATGATAGCGGGAAGGAATCAACTCAATTGCTGCATTGTAGGTTTTTTAAAGCTGAAGTCTGAGTCCCCCCCCTGTTTAAGGCTGGTTTTTCTTTCTTTAACATAGATGGCTTCCTTCACGCCCCTCTCAAACCACCTGTCTTCTTTGTCCAAAATGTGAACATTCTGGTCCTTCAAAGAATGTCCTTTGTCCATCAGGTGTAGATAGACCGCAGAGTCGTCGCATATTTAGCCAGGCCAACAATTCCCCCTAACGACCCCCATTTCAGAGACATAGACAGGTATGGGGCATTGCAGGCTAACAATGAAGCCAAACGACCCCCGTTCTAAAGGGGGGGACCCGTTCATCCGTTTCTAATTGCATGTTTTCGAGGCTTTTGGGCTGCTGGATAAAACCTGGAACTAAACGCTATTTCTGACATTTTGAATTGAAAAATCTTCCTGGATGGAAGAGAAACGTCTTTAAACTTGGAAACAACGTTTCTTTTTTTGGAATGACTATGACCTGGATGACCTGAGAATCTTCACCAGCCTTATTATAGATATATTGTATAAAAAGTCTCACATTGACAAATCTGACCAAAAGGTTAATCTAAAACGAACTCTTAAAGAATATTTCAACGTGTAAATATGAGATAAATAAACTCACTAATCCTTCATCTTTATTTTGGATTACGAATTTTACCCTTAGTCAAAGGAAGCTCATTATTATATTTTATGGATCATAAGCCTACTTTTTCCGTCTCCGTAGCTCCGGTCCATCAGATTTAATACTGCTGTAAGAAAAATTTTATGAAAAGAAAGTTATTGGATAATAAGTTTGCTCTGTTATATTGGTAATTATTCCTTCACAGAACCCTTTCTGTATGAGAAGGGAACAGCGTGTGCTACCATCTTACCTGTTAGCTGGAAGGATGAAGGACACTCTCTGGTCTCGGCTCAGGCGTTTCCTCCCCTGTTTCTCCATCCCTGTCCACAAAACAGACACAGCTTTGGCTCAGATAAGGTCAAGGAAGGAAGAAGAAGACAAATGCAGATCCAAAGCTAAACTTGTTCACACCTTTGACATTGAGTTGAGCAAACTGCAGCTCCTTTTCGTGGTCCTTCAGGAGGGAATGAAAGTCCCTCCATGAGATTTTCTCCTTGTTATCAAAGCCTGCAGCCTGCATCATGGCCTTGATGCCGTCCTCTGCCTGTGCCTTTGACAGGACGCCATTAGAGATTTCAATGAAAGACCTGCAATACATCAAAAGGGTAAAGATGACCCAGCGAAACGCCTAAGAAAACATTGTGCAGCCATGAAAAATAAGAGCAGCAGCTGAAACCTGAGCATCCTGGCAAATTCCTCCTTCGACAGGAAGCCAGTTCCACCGATATCGTTCATGGAGAACATGAGCTGGGATTTTTCTTCTGGAGACCCTGAAGTCATCAACATTTTGAAAAAATTAAAACTCAAAATGAATGTTTTTATTGGTCACATTAAACAGATATATAAAGAGGTTCTTGAAAGTTTACATACCCTTCAGTTAAAGGCAGAAATAAATCTGCTGCCAGTAAAATACATTTTATATTGATTTTGAATATATATGTAAACATTAATATACACTTTGAGGCAATAATCAATGAAATCAGGTATTTTCTTTAATATTCAGAAAAAGTTAATTCAGACTTTTGCATCTGTTGACCAGGATGTTGGTTCATATAACCATGGTTGTTTATAAGCAAGGCACTTTATTCTGTCTGGGGCAGTTT
>NW_015150636.1:522582-525344 GCF_000732505.1 Cyprinodon variegatus | reverse complement strand
TCAAAAAAGTACTCCAGAGTGTTGTTCAGCATGGGGGTGAGTAGAAAATGAAGGCTAATCATGTTTTGGGTGTACTATTCCTTTAACCTAACAGTCATGTTTTTGGACTGTGGGAGGAAGCCGGAGTACCTGGAAAGAACTCACGCATGCACAAGGAGAACATGCAAACTCCATGCAGAAATTCCCCGGGCCGAAAAATTGAACCCAGAACCTTCTTGCTTCAAGGCACAGCGTCATTACTTATTTAAGTTTTGTGTTACTTTAAATACTACCGGTAATATGAAATTATCGTTTTATTGAATGCTGCACTACAATGGCAGTAACTTGTGCAATGTATTATGTGCAATTACTATTTAACACCCTGTGCAAAAACCTGTTACTTTATATTTGACACCAAGTACAATCACTACATATATAAATCCATCTATATAAATACCCTGTGCAATAATCCTATATATATATATATATAAAAAGTTCTGTTTCCTGCTTCACAACGGAAGGCAGCAGCTTGACAAAAGCCATGATGGCAATTATTTTACATCCAAGTAGTCTGCAGTACTTCATATATATACACATCAATTTCAAACAGATGGTATCGGTGTGGTATCCGTATCCCAATACTGCACAGTCAGCTATCGGGTATCAGGGCCGAAAAAATTCCATCGACACAACACTAGTAAAAACTGCTAATTTTCAAAGACTGTATGTTTTTAGATGATATGTGTAAATAAAGGATTCCAAAAAGTGTAATGTGTAATCTTTGGTACTACCTTTCATAAAGATGACTATAACATCAAGAAACTCCTGAAAAGAGAGGTAACCGTTTCCATCTTTATCGGCCAGCGTGAACATAGAGTCCACAAATAAGGAGTCTGGCTTCAGTCCCAGGGCGTCAGCAAACTCTGACGCCGTCAGCTCGCACTGCAGAACCTCTCTGGCTCGCTTTCGGGAGACGCTGCTCATGTGTCCAGCATGACATCTCTCTATTTCCAAAACCTAAACATGAATGGGAGAGTGGAACGGGGTTATTATTCATCATCACAACTTAATCGCTCCACCATGAGCTGAGGCTCAGACCTCATCATAGTAAAGGTCTGAGCAAAGAAAAACCAACAATTAGTTCCTTTAGCCTGAGGCGGGAGCTAACTCAACCTCAAACATGAGCTGACGACATTTTGTGGGTAAACTTAAAGCTGCTCCTGCTGCAAGAAAGCAGTATATGAGGTAAACACCCTGAGGCTGATTGTACCTTAGAGAAAGCGTGGCGAATGAAAGTTTCCACAATCTGAGCTCTCTGCTCTTTGGTTAGAGCCTCTTTCAGCAGTTCCCCTTCTCTCATCTCCTTCACTCTAATCTCCTTCCTCATGTCCTCCAGCTCCAGACGCAAGTGGCTGACGAATTCTGAACGTTTACTTTCATCATCAAAAAATAGCACCTGGACGAGCACACAGGGAGCAAAAAAGATAAAAGTGATGGATATCCGATATATCTGCAGAGTCATGCTTAGATCAGGGACTCAGCTGACAGCAACACTAAAGCAAAGATAACTTCACTTTGTTGAGCAAAAAAAGAGGTAAACATAAATCTGTCGGCACAAGGTTAAATTGGACCAGAGCTGCATTTTAAATCGGTGGTCAGCAACTTACCAGGTCGTACTCCTTTGGTACTTTGAGCAGCACAGCTTTATGTGTGTGACTGCTGGATAGAAAGATATCCAGGTGGTCCTGGTTTTTTAGACTGAGGGAGCGCTGCATGGCTCCAGATCTGTCAAACACCTGCAGCCTCCTGTTTTCAATCTCCACACTGACTGGGTGGAGTAGTTTTTTATGACCCTGCCACTCATATGCTGCAGGGATTTAGCAGAAAGAGAGAGGAAATTAAGTTTATAATAGGGCAAAAGTATCATATATCAATAATCAGCTGTTTTTTCTGTGTTTGTCTCCCGTCCTCCACCAGGAGGCGCCTGGTTTTGGTCCTCCTCTCTACACACCTGCTGTTAGTTGCCTCATTAACGGAGGCTGCTGACTGCCACTACCTCGACGCCAGAGTTTTTGCCAGTTTTGGGTACTCTAGCCAAGCTGAGTTTTGCTGAGTTTAAATTTCTTTTTGTCTTTGCCTCTCGGCAGAAAGTCATCCTGCAAACTGGATTTTTCGGACCTTCTCTCCCTGGAAGGATCATCTGAGCTTCAAACGGAGTTGAGGATTCAAACTGGAGGTTTGAATCCACTTTCCCTCAAGAGATCATTTGAGCTTCACACTGAGTAAGGGATTTATCTCCACTACGACCCGTTCAAGTACCGCAGGAAATCTGAGTGGCAGTCAGCTTCTCCGTTCGCCTATCAGCAATCGCATTCTGGGTAAACCCTGTCCGCCCTCCACCGAATCAGACAAACGCTGAAACTTCCGCACACAGACTGGAGTCTAAGAGTCAGCAACTTTTCTGGAAACGTGAGTTATCTACCAAATTCTCCTCTTCAAGTTCGAGAATCAAAATTCCTTCTGAGCCTGAACTAACCAGTGTCTCCCCCTCACCTTTCAGTTCCGGTTGAGCAGTGTTCAGAGTAACACTGGATTCATCACAAACTCCTAAATAAACCTGTAAAACCTTAGGGGTGTCAACAATAATCAATTCGGCATTGCATTGCAATGCGGGGCATGCACGATTCAGCATCGATGCGGCAACAGCCATAATCGATTATGTCACTGTTTATTTTCTGGCCTCAAATGGACAAGTTGTGAAGTGTCCATTACTTCCGGGGGCA
>NW_015150636.1:519690-521637 GCF_000732505.1 Cyprinodon variegatus | reverse complement strand
GGTAAAACAAGCTTTCCTCTAATGGCCAGTTGCCTCTATAGTTACTTTTTTTTATTTTTTTACTGGTTTCATAATCTTTAATCGGTTCATGATTCCATCTTGGACTGTTTTGTAAGTGTCTTATTGTATAATTCAACATATTTATTTTTGGCGCCCTCTTTATGGGAGCAATATTGTTGCAAAATTATTTGCAAATGTGTGTGGAGAGTTGTGTGTCTGTATCTAGATTTGTGTGTGTGTGCAGTGGGATTTGAAAATGTGTAAAAAATTCACAAATCTGTATTCAGATCTACAAATGAGTAAACCAGTCTGTAAACATTCAAGGTCACTTAAGTCTGATGCATTTTTGCTTCAAAACCAAGAAATACAGATAAATCATTGTTTACAAGTCCAGCAGTTTCTCGGTTTTATCTCTTTACATACTCGATTTTGGCAAAATTTTTTGTGAGATCTGCAAATGCGTAGAGAGGATTCGTATGTCTAATATCTTGATTTGCTGCCCTGAGCGCAGGCTTGCAGGCTTATGGCGGCTGTTTCTCATAAAATCAGCTTTTCTGACCCTCCAGAATTACTTCTAAGATATCGAAGAAAAAGTTTTGACTTGGAAAAAAATAAATTTTGACTATCCTGAATGATGCTTTGAGTTAACTGATTTATATTATGACTAGTGAAAATAACTGTTGGGATCTGGAGGTCTGTCCACCTTTCTCCAGCAGAGGGCGCCCTAGGTCTCCTGGAGCTGAAGCTGACTTCCAAACCTGCGGCTCGTTTGCTCATCAGGAGACCGGCATTTAAGCAGTGGCAGAGCAACACTCCAGTGCCAGAGTGTTAAGCCAGTTAAGGAAGAACCTGACTGAACTCTGGAAGAGTTTCTCAGCTGAGACCAGCTTGTCTGATCTCAGAAGAACCTTGGAAAGTCAAACTGTCTGAACCTGCCTGCCCGCTCTCAAGAAGAGAACTGGAAAGTAACTCTGATCTGAACACTGCAAAGTCTGAAGCCAAGCCCTGCCTCTGCCTAGCCCTCTGCCTACCTTCTGCCTCTGGACCCTCCTGGTTCCCTCCCTCTGCCGCTCAGCCTAAATCACTGAACAGGTACAGACCTGCATTACTCAACAAACAACAGTAGTTGGATCTCAGCTAACCGAACTGTCCCTCTCCGCAGAGAACCCAGTTGTGACCAGTCCTGGATCTGTTTCCCAAAACATCAGTTCTTTATTATCATTGTGTTTCAATAAACTGTTGAACTTTCCCCTCTGAGTCCGTGTGTTCTGAATGTGGGTAAGAAATCTTGATCCCAACATGACAATAACAATTCAAGATATCAATGAATGACATTTTGGAGAGTCAAAATGCCTTTTGAGATATATCAAATGGCATCGCCTGATTCATCATTTAAAGTTTCACACATCTGGAAATATAATCAAGATTTCTCAAAGTTAATTGCAGCAATACTGCTCTCATACCTCCTCTTCAAATCCCCGTAAACTCATTATCTTTGTTTCTCATTCCAGAGCATTTTTATGGTCCAGACCATAACAGCACAGAAGGGGATTAGTCATTCTCTATTTATATCTAACAAAATCATATTCAAACCTCAACAATGAACTTAACTAATAAACAATAAATCCCGACACGTATCCTACCAGCAATTCCTAGAGTTGGCTCCTCTGCTCTGTCTCCAGCTTTTCCTTTTCTTCGCTGGAACTTCCTGTACCTGTACTTCCGGAGACACGCCACCAGACAGGCTACCAGAAAACTCACTGTGAAGGAAAAAAACTTGGTTTCCCACTCAAGAAAAAAAGAACAAATTTCACATCAAATATGACTGATCTTTAAAAGGTTTAGGCGTATTGAAACATGAAAACTTTTTAGCCTTCCCAAAGCTGATCTTCATGCAGGCTGCAAAAGGATTTGCTTCTGCAAAAATCATTAAAGACCCTGTTACAC
>NW_015150636.1:517418-517965 GCF_000732505.1 Cyprinodon variegatus | reverse complement strand
CTCCTCCAGACTTCATCCCCATCATAGGGTGAGCCAGAAGGTGAGTGATGGATCCTCCCTGCGTTCAATCTGCTGCCACCAAAAACCTTCTTTCTTTCTTTTTCTTTATTTTCTCTTTTTTTTCCTTTTGGGTGGCGTTAAATAGCAGCTAGGTTAATAATGTCATCAAAGACATCTTTTGCCCAGACTGGGCGCCTCCTGGTGCATTGCTGCCCCCCCCCTCAGGACACGGGCTTGTGCATTATTTCCTGGGCATTATGCTGCCGTGCCTTATGCAGAAGTTAGGCTGTCATTGGACAGAAGTTCTGGACTCGTTATGAATACTCTATGTATACGCCCAGAATAGAAAAAATAGACAGTTCAGCTTATGCTAGCGTTTTAGGAGATTCTGGGACGATGGGCATAGGCTGGATAAATCAGCAAGGTGTGACAGGTGCCCTAAAGCAGTGTGAGGAAACGTTTTTGCATTTTAGCCCTCTAGGCTGCGTAAAGTCGGGTATTAATTATATTCATCATTATTATCATTGTTTTATTTTTTTCTGAATAA
>NW_015150636.1:512577-513599 GCF_000732505.1 Cyprinodon variegatus | reverse complement strand
ACATCGGTATCGATATCGGTTATCGGCTACATGAGTTTTAAAATATCGGCATATCGGATATCGGCCAAAATCCCAATATCCTGCATCCCTACTTTAAACCAATTCCCAATAGGAGCTCATAACAGCTCACCTGTCTGATCTATTATATATAAATCTGCCTTTTTAGTAAAGGTCCCACAGTTAATTTAGAGAACATTAGAGAACAAACATAGAGGCGAAGGAGGACAGCAGACAGGTCAGCAACTATTAAAAACTTTAAAGCAGGGTCTGATTATGAGAACTAATGTTCTGTAACGCTGAAGAATAGGGCCACGATGTTACAAAATAAAATAAAAAACATTCATATTTTTTTCTCAACATTCTTCAGACTGGAAAACTGTGTTTACTGGTGTCCCCAAACGTCTTCCCATAGCTCTGAAAAGGTAAAACGTACGGCAAAACTTCAAACAAATTAAGGGAATGTTGTCAGTCTAATCCTGTGACAGGCTGGGTAATGGGATAAGCTATGGATATTTGCATGGGCTGCATGCAAAATGCTTTTACATCACTTCAGTGTCTGCAGATTTTGGTGGCAACATCAGGCTGCAGAGAAGCTTTCCTTCAATAGGGATGGTGAAGTGGGCCAGACTTAATGGGGATGTCAAGGAGCGATCCTCAAAGGAACCTTGAGAAAAGCTGCAGAAAACTCGAGATTTTTAACCTTTAACATAATCACAGAACTAGAGCACAGCACGTTATATCATTTTTTTTAATAATCCAGTCAATGCCCATAACTAAATCTATAAACTATTAAACTATTTAATTTAACTTAATATTTTCATGCCCTGTGAGCTGCTGGTAACCTTAATTTCTGGAGGGAGTCTTCCCAATGGATCAATAAAGTCTGTCTAAGGGCCGGATCTATCAAAGGTTTGCGTGTATAAAAATGTGAGCTATTTCACTGCGCACGCTAAAAAATGTCCAAACTGATCTATCAACAGCGTGCTAAAAGGATTTGGTCTTTAAAACGTGCTAAATAGCGC
>NW_015150636.1:510844-512549 GCF_000732505.1 Cyprinodon variegatus | reverse complement strand
AGCCCCGGCACTTTAGTGACCTTTATTCGTATTCTTTGAAAATCAGGCCTCTAATGAGCCTTAAAAATAGAAAACAATACAAACCAACAGGGAAAAGGCACATAATGATGATGGAGATCCCAAAGCCAGCTTGGCTTCCATCAAAGTAATTAAGGGTAGTGAAGTTGGTGCATGGATGCAGCATCGATGCTTCCAGCTGTGCAGGCTGGGGACAGGGGTCACCTAAAAAAATATATATATAGTTTTTCTACCAGTATATTTTTGATTTAAAACAAAGAAACAATAATTCTGTTAAATCGTTACCACTCATCCATGAGAAGACGTTTTTCTGTAAATCAGTGGGCTCTGCGCTGGTGACAGCTATAAGGACATCTTGATATGTGACACTGCGGATTCTCCGGATCTCTTCATCTGTAAACAAACTAGAAATGTTCCCACAGTGAGAACAGATTTAGAGAGCAGCAACTGTAAAGAAGCTGCTCTATTAAAACGATGTAAAGTCCAAAGGATTACCCATTCTGTTTGTTCTCAAACCAGAAGCGGTCTCCGTTTCGGATGCGTTCAAACTGATCCAGAATTATTGCAGTAAAAACTGGTCCAGGACCATCAGTAGACTCCAGCAATCCTCCAGGGAAGAGCTCCAGTTTGGAGATGTCTCCGCCGTACTGCTCTGCAACATCGTGCAGCAGCTGTCGGTGCAGAACACACAACTCTGTTCAACTGCCAGAATTTCTTCCATAAATGAAACTGTTTTAGGAGGCCGTAGCTGTGACCTGTGGGTTGGTTCTGCTGAGCTCAGGGTTAATTTCTTCAAACGTCTTCACAGGCGGCAGGTCCAGCGCTCTTCTGGTCTCAGTGTAACTTTGCAGACCAAAGTCTCTCCCTCTCTGGATGGTCAATGCCACCAGATCTGTGCGGCTGAATCGCAGAGGTCCATACAAGTAATCTATCAAAGTCGACACTATGTTAGGATCATAATTAATAATAATTTAATATCAAACAGTAAAAAATTGGAAAAAACAGATCATAATAAAAAAAAAAAACCTCTGAGGTCCTCAACAACTATGTTATCTTCTTTTTCTGCGATCTGAGACGCCATGCCCATCAGGAGCTCATCAACATCTTGACCTGACTTCATGTTGGCACTCTAAAAAAAAACACATGTATATATTTAATCTTTTTTATCAACAAGCAGAAATAATCCAATGTTATAGGAATATATATTATTAAGAATAGAAGACATCTTTATAGGACAGAGGTTTGCAAAAGTAACAAAGCCCCTTAAACTTAGCAAAGGTTTTCCTCATTATCAATAAAATACGAGTGCGGTTCATTCCTATTGTTTAATTGTAAAACACACAGAATATAGCTATAGAGAGGAATGCTGCCAAACTTTGTGTGTTTTTATTAAACAGCTGTGCTGCTGCCATCAACACCTTTGTCTGTATCTGTTTGAGATCGTTTTTTTTTTTTCAGTGTAGTCCTGTTTCTCTGACTGTGACTAACTCTGTGAGCTTGTCTGCATGGCAGAAATGATTGATTAGACTGAAAAATGTAGATATTGTATGAAAAAGACTGCTAATTACTCTATTGGAGGGTATAATAAAAATATATTCATATTTACATTAAAAGTCATTTTTATATGTTTTTTTAATATGCTTTCCTGCCCTTTTCAGTTCATTTTATGGAATTTACCAAAAAAGTG
>NW_015150636.1:507884-509941 GCF_000732505.1 Cyprinodon variegatus | reverse complement strand
TATAATATATTATACTAAAAAAATAAGGACAGGTGAATTTATTCCTTTGAAAAATAAAGTTTTGCATTCATTTTTTTGTCAATTATTTAAGGCTTCATAATAAGTACCTGCCGCTTCCAGAAGCTGTTACAGAGACGCATTGCTGGTGACTCACTGCCATCGATGTTGATAATCTTTCGAAAATGACACGTCCTGTTTCTGCAGAGAATAAAAAAAAAATAAGAAACTTTAATCAAAACTGTATATTTCTGATCCCCCAAGGGCAAGACTTATATTCATAGGTCAATTTCTCTCTATTAATATTATTATATTTGCTAAACAGGATTTGTGTTCTGGGTGTATTTAAACGTCCATTGAATCATTACCTCATATAAACACCAGGTGGCGCCATAGTGACACCAAACCGAAAGGCAGCAGCCTGAAACTCAGGTGAGATCCCAGGGTCAACAAACTTCTGGTAACCTGCAGACAGGAAAACATAAAGTAAAGCACATTTTCCCAGCAGGCAGATTCCAGGACTGATAACAGCAAACATCAGCAGCAGACAGAGAAAAGTCAGAAAGGAACTGGGATCCTGTGACTATTGTCTCTCTAACTTTCTTCAGCCGTGGCTGCTTACTCAGCAGAACAGGGAGAGTCGGGCTAATGCTTTGCTGACGGAGCACATACTTGTCAAACACCACAACCAGCAGCTCACCTCATCACAGATTGTGGTCAGTGGTGCATTACCTGATACCCTCCACTTGTACGCTGGCCTGCCTGGCTGTTTCTTACCTGGATAAGGGGGAAGTTTTTGGTCTCCAAGGAATACTGGCAGCCATTCATAGACGGCAATGTTCTGCAAAGAAACATGCAGATAAACTGAACATCACCAACATAGAACCACCATGACTTTATGATTCCTGGCTTTATTTTTCCACAGGAAATATGATCACTTAACAAGCATAATCGTCGATGCACTTTACTGGAATTTAAATCGATAGAATAATCAAAAATAGACCATAGAGGAATGTTTCTACAGTTTATTTTTACGTGAGACTTCTTTTCTGTTTAATGTTATTTTCTATCAGCTGATCTTGCTTTTTAATTTTAATTTTCAAGTGAAATTATAATAAACATTAAAATGAATCTTATTGAAGGTAACCCTATTCCAACATACACACATAACTGAAACTGACAAAGATGTTTCTTTTTTACTACTGACAGAATTAAGATAAATTCTATATTTTTTCCAGACGGCAGCAAAGCAAACCATGTGTTTTACTCTTTGATGCCTTTTGCTGTGAAGAAGCAGGAAACTGTTTGTATTGCACAGTCAAGCTAGCATGTGCCTGCAACATTTCTAAACATTAATTCATTTTCATCTTTTTTTTTTTTTTTACAGTGTCCTATTTGGCGATGCTGCAGTAAGAATTTTACTAGCCCAACGGATTTTACTTTCACAAGTGGAGCAGTACAGCTATCGCCATATTGCTCCATTTGTTTCATGCATATAAATTGCTTTATTCTAATTATGCAGGGAGTTTTACAGATTATATGGACACTGGAATGTAAAAAGAACAGAGGAGGAAAGAAAAAAAAGAGAAACGATGAAACAAAGAGGAGATAGAAAGGAAAAACATTTTCAGTCTGCTTCATCACCTGCAACGAGAAGTAAAAAGAACAGCACAGCCAAAAGACATGGAGGAGACATACAATAGAGTAACACCTTGATACTATCGCTGAAGTAGTATTATTTAATCTGACATGTACTCTGTGTTACCTGAAGATAAGAATATGGGCTTTCTGTATGGAAGTGAATCTCAGTGTGTCTCTCTTTCTCTTAAGAAAAAGAGAGACTCACTGAGCTGAGATATTTCTGTATCATTGCACCCCTTTTTTTTAGAAAAAACACTACGTTGTGCACTCAAAAAATGTTCTCTTATGCAGGATTAAAAGGAAAGAGCTGTCGTTGATTGAAAGTAATGAGAGGAAAGAAACAGAAAGCTGTTAGGGGCTGCAAACAACTAGCCTCGTGAGACCATCCTGATCTCGCGAGCTTTCAAGGTTTCACTCGC
>NW_015150636.1:502251-504428 GCF_000732505.1 Cyprinodon variegatus | reverse complement strand
AAGTGTCTGATACTTGAAGGAGACAGAAAATATAACAGCATAAAGTTTCACCATAAAGACCCTGCGGTCCGTTTTCTCCAGTGGAGGGGTCGGGGGCGCTCCACATGAAGTTCCTCCCCCCTCCCTGATTCGGCATCTTCCACTCAGACCCTGAAGTCAAGAGTCCTCCAGAAAAGTTTCTCAGGAAGTCAGACCAAGAAGAGGAAGGACCATAAATGGAGCTCCCATCTATCCACGCCGTCACAGAGTTCACCTGATTGTTGAAGAGAAAGATTCAAAATGACGCCCTGATAAAACATCTGGCAGAGATAAAGGTCAGCACCTGAATCCGGGGGTTGCTGGGACTCTGGCCGGACTGTTTGTCCCATTGCGCCCTCTGGAAAGGCAGCAGCACTTTCCCAGTAGCATTGCGGTCAAAGACGGGGTCCCCTTTGGGGACTTTGATGTTCATGAACTGAGGAGGACAACCAGGAGCTCTCAGGTCAAAGATTTCAAACGCAACGTGGTAACCTGAAACAGTTTCAGAGGAATTAACCAGGTGAGCAACATGTTCATCAGCGTTTACTAAACAAATTCATTTGATATCAAAATTAAAAAGGAAATATCAGCATTTTAATAAACCTTCTGTTAACCTTTACTCTAAAATTATGTATTACTCCAAAAGCAAAGGAAACTTTGGCTGAGGAACTGATGGATGCCTGTAACTCAGTAGTGCTCTAATCATTGCTTTTTTCTCCCAGAAAAGACTCATAAAGGCTGAAATCTTGCCTGAGATGCTAACATGCTCTCCAGGAAAGCTAAAAAACAATCCTCTGGACTTTGTTTCCAGAGTTTAAAGACGTTTCTCTTCCCATCCAGGAAGCTTTTTCAAATCAAAATGTCAGAAATAGCGTTAAGTTTGAAGCTTTAGAGCCGACTAAAAACAAAACATTCCTGAGGGGCGGACCTGTTCTTCCGGTTCAATTAGCATGTTTTCTAAACCAAAACAAGGCTCCCTTTTTGCTCCACTCTATAAAGCCTGCAACTCAGCACTATTTCTGACACCTGGAATTGAAAAAGCTTCCTGGATGGGAAGAGAAACGTCTTCAAACTTGGAAACAAAGTCCAGTGGATTGTTTTTAACGTTTTTGGAATGACTGTGACCTGGCTGACTGAGAATCTTCCCCAACATGCTCTCCCATTCTATGCATACTCTGCTTCATCCCAATATCCAGAAACATGTATTCATATGTTTGACTCTAAACTGCCTCTAGGTAAAAGTTTATCTAAAATTAGTTTCTTTGTTCTTCGATTTTATTATGTTGTCCCGTGTTTTTATATGTCTTAATGTACTGCTGCCTCTTGGCCAGGTCTCCCTCGAAAAAGAGATTTTATCTCAAGGGACTTCCTGGTAAAATAAAGGTTAAATAAAATAAATAAATTTGTTTTGGGGAGTCTGGTTCTGGTCTCTGATGGTCTGCAACTCTCTAAGGTTTACCCTGCCTCTCACCGCGCTCTCCAGTAACCATAAACAGGATTAGGAGGTGTGCAACACAGAGATGAATCCATCCCAGGAGAATGACCATGTTGTGTTGTTCTGAGCCTAAAATGGTTTATTGTGACATTTCTGAGTGAGTCTGTATCCAGGTTCTGACAAAGACTATTAATGATAGTTTCTATCTCAACGGTTATTTAATTAATAATTAAACAACCTGTCAATATAATTGCTGAAGAGCAACTTTGTAAAAACATTTCTGGGAGCAATATTCAAATTTCTTTGTATTTGATGCACATGACCGCATTTAGGTCCAAATTCTCAGAAGTAGTTGGACACTTAAAAATCAAATATTTCAAGGGTCAGTGAACGTATCATACCATATATATATATATATATATATATATATATATATATATATATATAAGGAGAAGCAGTTTCCAAATGAAGAAAAGTACATGGGGGTATATATAGTACTTGCAGCACGTCTTTTTATAACAGTTATATATATATATATATATATACATATACAGGGTTATTTCACAGGGTATTTATATGGATATTTATCTATATTGTAAAGCAGACTAAATATTATTTATAACACTTCATTTTAACCATAAATGAAATCTGTGGGTAATTCACTGCAAAGAGAGAAGTACACTTTCAGCAAATAACAGGAAGGCTGAATGGAGGCCAGAAAATC
>NW_015150636.1:498987-501928 GCF_000732505.1 Cyprinodon variegatus | reverse complement strand
CTTCTTAAAACTCATTTTTATTCTTTGGCATTTACTTGAAGTGTTTTGATAATCTGTTTTTATTAATTAGTACTTTTGTTTGTCCTGTACAGCACTTTGGTGCAGTTTTATACCTGTTTTTAAAGTGCTATATAAATAAATTTGACATTGACATATGCCTTTAAGATGCTGGATTTTAAAATATAAACTGTTTTGTTTTGTTTTTTTTGGTAACTTAGAGTTTAGGTAGGCTTAAATTTTGAAACGAAGATTATACTGATGGGGGAAAAACGTTTTTTTTGTTTGTTTGTTTTTTTTCTAATACTGCCAGGAATTTCAATCTTACAAATGTAAAGAACAATCAGAGTCTAAACATCTTTAATAATACCTTCAGATCTTTAATTTGCTTTTCAGGAACTAAAATAGGCCCATTAATGGTTATCTTGTTAAAACATTTATTTGAATAAATTCTTCCTAACATGTGTTTTAAAAAATATAATAATAATTTGTTTATTTATTTCTACTCCCTTTTCCCCAAAACAATTTGCTATCTTTGCGCATCTCTAAGGAATATTCCTAAGATGGTTTTTCTTTTCCTCATCATAGCCTCCTATGTTGATAAATGCCTCTAAGTTTGGTGAAAGCCTCCATATTTACCGAAGAACAGAGACAGGACGGTCCGGTTGCGCGCTGAGGGCAGACCGGAGGGGCCCCTGGCCAGTAGCCTGCTCAGCGCGCGCGCGTTCGGCTGAACCGGCTCGTGCACAGGTTGGTAGACTCCATCCCAGTAGCGCGCGGGCACGAGGCGCAGGAGATGAGAACCTGTGAGGAACACAGAGTCAGTGAGCGTGCGTGGGGAAGCAGGGCGGTCATCCTGAGCGCAGGGACCCACCGACGGCTCCGCGCTCCGGATGCGCCAAACTGTTGTACCAGCCGTCAAAGCGAGGCACCTCCCAGCTTCTTTCACCTTGAGAATCTGCAGCCAAAGCAAAAGCAGATTTACGAACTGCATCTATTTTATAGTTCAAATAATAAAAAGCTGCAGCGCTTCACTTACCCTCACAAAGAAAGAACACCAGGCCAGCAGCTGCACACACTCTGCTCAGCCATTTACGCAAACCCATTGATGCGAGAGGCGCTTCTTACCTCAGGATGAAGCCAAGAGGAAAGAAGGACTTCTAAAAAGTGAAGACTACGTGCAGGTAACTGAACACTGCACTCATATCAACATTTCCATGATAAATAATCTACTTATTTAGAAGATTAACAAATAATATTTATTATTCTGCATTGCAATGAGTAGCTGGATGTGAGGTTCTATTATAAAGCTCAATAAAACACTGAAAAGCTAAACAATCATGAAGCTGAATAAAAGGAAGAGTCTCACCCACTGCAGAGGCAGAGATCCTCACCAGCTGAGAGATCATGCAACACTTGCAGCCTTCACCTGTTGCTCACCTCATGCATATGTGACCTATTCCCCCCCAAAATAATGGCCATACATGTCAGGGTCACTCCTCTTTTTCCACAGCCTTCCAGTCATCGCTTTCTTCATCTCCTCCTCCTCCTGTGACAGGAGGGGTCCACATGTATAAAGGAAGAGAACATTTCCAGCGACAGACTTCACGCCTTTCTTCTTCACTCCTTTTCCTGCACATCTCAGGTAAGACTGCATCTTTTTTTTTTAAATAAAAGATAATATTTCATGTTTTATTTTATTTTATTTTTTACATTAAAGGATGTTGCAATCATTCCAGCAGCAGATGGAGCTATTATCCTCTGCCTTTTAGAGTTCTGTGTTTTTGCAAGTTGCACACATAGCAAGCAGTTACTCCGTAAACTCAAACGCTTCAGGTTGAATAATGAGTTGCGCCTCAGGGTGATAGTTTCCTTATCAGTTGTAAGAAAAACGGTTATCTCTGCACCTGGGGGAAAGTGAGAAGCTGCTCTCTAACACTAGCTCCTCTGTTTGGCCACCTAGTCTCGGCTGAATCCTTAGATCAGAAGCTAAGATGACTTTCTACGACGACATTTACCCGTTCTACCCGCAACAAAGGACTGCCTTCATCATCAGCGGCCGATTGCTCGCCATTATTCTGGTCTTCCTCATCCTGGCAGTCAGTCTTCTTCTCATCCTGCCTGGAATACGAGGAAGGGCGGTGAGTGAAAGCAGTAGCCTTTGTTTACGGAGATGAAGCAGGAGCATTAAAAATTAAATGCTTTTCTATTGTATTAATCTTCTTCATACCTGTTTTTAATCCAGCGGGTCTTCTGGATGTTCAGGATACTCATCAGCTTGTTCATAGGTGTGGTTATAGTGGGTAGGTTGTGTATTAACTTTTAAATCTATGCAAATGTTTAATTCTTCTTTATCACACATCATTAATTATCTTCTTATCTTTTTTGTGCAGCTCTGAACTTCACTAACAGCTGGGCCGAGGCCAGGATGACCACAAACGCTACCTACAAGTCCTTCAGTAATGCCGTCATCCAGGCTGAGGTCGGCCTGCATGTTGGGCTGTACGGCATAAACGTGACGCTTAGAGGTGAGTCACTCTTACTGCCAGTGTGTCGGACGCTTTCATGGCTTAACCAGCCCCAGTCTTTGTTTTCAATGGCCACCTGCACTATTAGATTGTTCAAAAGAAAATCCTTTGCAGGACGCAAATGAATTCTAGCTGGATGCATGTTGCACATAGCATAATAAAAAGACTGCACACACTCCTGCTATTATACAAAATTCTCAATAGGTATTTAAAGTTGTTAAATGCCACCTTAAACACACAAGAACTATCCTGGATGTTAAAAATGCAAAAATATATATATGACTAAATTAAATGTTGTTGGTCTTCTGTGTTGCATTATTTAATGCATGGGCCTGCATATTTGTCTATGATCATTTGTTTTACTGTAAAAATGTTTTTCTTTAATAGTGTTGATAGTTTCTTCTCCAGGGCAGGGG
>NW_015150636.1:491578-497628 GCF_000732505.1 Cyprinodon variegatus | reverse complement strand
CAAAAACATAATGTGCAGAAATAAGGAATAGTTGTATTAACCGCACATGTGAACAGAGATTTAAGGGGCCCGCAGGAACTTGGGGCCCTAGGCAACTGCCCAGGATTGCCTAATGTTAAATCCCCCCTGGATGCAAGCAATGTTTTCAGGACCATCTGTCTTTCTTAACATAAAATCATGTTTCCTCCTGTGGAGGGGGAATATATTTTCAATACTGCTGCATTATTCTGTTTTTGCTGTTTCCAAATCTCGGAAACACCTGTGTCTGATTTTTGATTTATCCTGGATCTTCCATGACCTCCCCACTAGAAATCAGCTTCATCCTTTAAATTGACCTCAAAGTGAGGAACTGACATCAAATCTTGCTTTTCTAAAGTTCTAAAAAGTTGCTAGATTTGGCGCTAGGGGCCAGAGGGGTCTGAAAAGTGGCCAAATAAGGAATTGTTTTATTCCTCCATCTGCAATGCGGGGTGGGTTTACCTTTCCAACCTCTGGCTTTTTGTCCTGCATCAGGTTTATTTGTAGAATATCTAAATTAGAGCCAGCAGAGATGACGGGTTTCCCTTTTATAATATGATAATAATGATTTAATGGGTTTACCCTCCTGATCGTTGTTCTCTTTTCTCTCAGGCAATCCCATCGTACAGTTCAATGAGACCATTAACTACAATGAGATGTTCAGCTGGCATGAAATAGTTGAAGAAGAGTATGAGCAAGCTCTGCGGAAGGGTTTACCCAACCCCATCCTCTACATCCTGGAAAAATTCACCCTGAGCAGCCCCTGTGGTCTGATCTTTCAGTACAGATACTCCGGGCGATTCGCCTCTGCAACTCTCTGGTATTTATTAACAACTCCTACTTAACACACATGTTTAACAGTAATAATTAAAATATCGTTCCATGTCTAACTGCTCTGTAGGACAGCATTTTGCTGCTGGATCGTCGCCAACATCCTCTTCTCCTTACCGGTCGTTTTGTACGCCGGGTACATGACCATGGCCACCGCCGCCTGCATCTTCTTCTCCATGGCGTCCTTCTCCACCATCATGAATGTGCCTCGGTGTGTTTTCTCCCTAGGTGAAGACTCCTTTGTGACGGAGTACAGCCATTCATTTTGGCTGGCTCTGGCTACAGGTGAGAACTTTAAGGAGTTTACGTATAACTCCACTTCCATCAGACATCAGCGTCCTTCAGTAGTGGCTGTTTTAACAGGTTCAGATTTCAAATGCCTCATTTCTTTAATGAGTTGATTTCATGACCTCTATCCTGGTTTTCAGCTCAAAAGCTGATTCAAACCACTACAGATCTGCCACTATACCTCACATTGAGCATCAGATGTTCTTCCACATAATTATAAGAAAAGAATCTCCTATTTATTGTGGGAAGTTGGTTTCCTAGGATAGCATAAGTCTGGAGTTTTTTTCCCCCGTTTGTTTTACCTTCCTTGATGCCCCCCCCTTCCTGCACACTGGCGACCCAAACATTGGTCCTCATCCAGACTGGTTCGTCATAGTGCCTCTTTCCTGTAAGCAGTTAAACTTGCAGGGTGATTCTGTTGGTAGGTATGTTGCTTTGCAGCAAGAAGGTCCTGGGCTGGAATTACAGCTCAATAACCTGACTCAACCAGATGGATTTGCTCCTCATATCCATCTGGAAACCTTCCGTTGAAGTAATTTTGGGAAGGGGCGAAAATACTGGTTAGCTGATTGGCCTATGTTGGTGATAGACGGGCCAAATAAACCAATCAGATCAACGAAGCATATGACGTACTAACAGAGCGACGACGAAGAGGAGCCAATTGATAGATCAAACTCTTGCCGAAACCAGTCGGGAGAAGAGCAAAAACATCTTTTCCTCTGAGAAAAGCCTCCAGAGCAGTGTTTTGCTCTTCTTTCAGTGAAGAAATACTCTGTAATTCCCATAAAACTTGCTCGATAGCCACGCTAACGCTAGTTTCATCGGCTGAAGCCGCCATGTTCTTTAGACTGAACTGTCGCGCTTCTTGTTGCGTCACACCTCAACCCGCCTCAAAGCCAACGCTGATTGGACGTTCGTTTGGTGAACGGCTCCAAATTTTCTTTAACGGAGAGTCTCCAGACTGATCTGCGAGTGAAACCTTGAAAGCTCGCGAGATCAGGATGGTCTCACGAGGCTAACAGCTCTAGGTCTTTTTGCATGAAGTGTGCATTGTCTCTCTTTGCGCATGTTGGTACTCACTGGGTACTCTGCCTTCCTCTCCGAATCTAAAGATTATTAGACAAACTGGCCTATTTATACTATAATAATTAAAGTAAGTGAGGGTGTTTATACCATAGACAAATATATATAAGAGTAGACCCCGCATTGACTGTTGGGGGCGCCATCTTGGGGAGGTCGACCTGCTACAGTAACCTGCTGCTTTAAGCAGAACAGAAGAAGGATGCCTGAGCACTGCAGCGTAGTTTTGTTTTAATGAACAGACTGTTTTATTTATTTATTTATTTTATTTGTTTATCTATATATATATATACATAGAGTGAGAGATATCTTTATGTATATATGTGCATATAAATATGTTTCTGTTTATACTAATGAAAAAATTATAAAAATGTCTGCAACATACATCCATCCTATAAGAATATTGTGTTACTCTTAACCCCACTAAGATTATTTAAAGGAACCGAACCATTTGTTTGTTTTCAGCAAAAAAAATTAAATGTGAAAATGTTTGATAAAGTTGATTAAAATTGATTCTGTGCCTGCTTAACACATTACACTGAGCAAGCTGTCGACCGCCCCAAGATGGCGCCACAAAATCACGTCGGCGCCCAAAGGCGAAAGCGATGGATGTGGAGTCTACTCTTATATGATGTCTGTGGTTTTATAGGGTTTCTGTTTTGCCCAGTGATGGACTGGTGACCTACCTTCCAGTTATTACTGGACACCAGTAAAATCCAACAGTTTTATTATTTTTAAACAAAAAACTGATGAAATATACCAAAAATAAACAGCTGCATTTAACAAAAACTTGATAAATTGTTAGGTTTATTCTTTTATACATCATGTTCATGTTACTTTGTTAGCCAGATAGAGAGAGTAGATGGCTTTCCTTCACTTTGTGTAAGTGGGTCATCTAAATAGGACAGCTTTCTTGTCTTTTAAAGATACACGGGATATGGGAACATCTTGGAGCCGGACTGATAGAGGAGAGCTATCTGTAATTCTTGGGCATGGATGGTGTGTCAGTTTCTGATACGGACAGCTAAACATCCACATGATGCAACACATAGACTCATGAGCTTTAAGAAGGAGAAGATGGCGTTGTTCGGGGCTCAATCTTTGCCGGACGCTCGCTGACGTGATTTTTGAGCCCACAGCTGTGCAAGCTCCAAGCATTTACTCTGTCCTGTAACGACCTGATCTGGAATAAACTCTCGTTATTTTTTTACTCCTGTTTTTATAGTCCTTTTTTTTTTTATATGGTTTTACCCAGTTTGAGTTAAGAGTAGTAAATAACTTGCTCCCAGGAAAAGAACCGGTGGGGAAGTTCTGAGGCGCAACTGCTTTTTAGGGGACATAACTTCCTTATTTAACAGAATTAATTAATGTTCTTTTTTTTTTTACTCTACTCTTTTAGAGGCACCAAAGCTGTATATGTGTATAAAAATGAAACTGTAGAAAATGTTTCGATCTTTGCTAACTGAGATGACTTCCAGGACTGCTGTGCACCATCATCGGGATTTCTGTGGTGATGCTGAACTTTCTGATGCCAGAGAAGATAAAAGCAGCTTTCAGCGTTGGATTGGACAGCTGTGAGGATGAGGACCAGTCTTGTCGAGAAGGTTACCTGAACTCACTTTTCCTGAGTGGAGAGACGTATTTACCACTGACCCCTAAAGTTATACCAGTAAGTTGGGATGCAAATCGCTGATATTGTCATGTGACTTCATGAGTAAACTACAAAAAATGTGAATCTAAGTTTATTTTTCTTAAAATAAGATCTTTTTTTCTAGAATTAAGCGGTTAAGGGAGACACTTTGCCAATGGAATGAGGCAATTTACATTTAAAATAAGAAAAAAAACAACTGCAGTCTCTTATTTCAAGCGCATAATATCTAATTATCTTATTTTATACTTGTTTTAAGAGTAAAAATGCTCATTTCAATGGCAGATTATCCTATTTACCTGCTTAAATTAAGGCTAAATACACATTTTTACTAATTTTTAGATTGTTTTTGTAGTGAACACATTGATTGCACTGCAAAAAACATCTAGAAATAAGTAAAAGATGTCTTAAATTAAGTGTATTTACCCTTAAATTGAGCAGGCAAATAAGATGATCTGCCAATGGAATGAGTATTTTTACTTCTAAAATAAGATAATTAGATAATATACACTTGAAATAAGAAAAAGCAATAGTTTTTCTCTTATTTTAAATGTAAATTGTCTTGTTCCATTGGAAAAGTGTCTCACTTACGTCCTCAATTCAAGAAAAAATGCACATAATTTGAGCGAAAATGAGTTATTTAGATTTCCATTTTTTGCAGTGTGTGCTTTTTTTAATTTCTTTTCTGAGGGAATAAGACAAAGTCAATTAATACTGTCGTGTTTCCGGAATCCCTGAATTAAAACTGCAAATATTTTGTGTTTTCCAGGAGCATCTATGAAGCCATCAAACGCTCTCCTGTAATCCCTACTTGAATATTTTTTGGTCGAATATGTGACAAAACATTTCTAACCATGTTAGCCTGTTTTTGTGTTAAACTGTAAATACATGTCTATATTTTTAACGTCTTGGAGGGGAAACTGAAAGCAATGTTTTTTTTTATACTGTGTAAGTTTTACAGTAATATATTTTAATACGTTAATCTTAACTCATTTCAAATTACTTTAAAAAATATTTATGTATCAGAGGTTTTTGTGAAACATGAATTTTGGCACATGTTTGTTGGTTTAATAGGAGAGAAAAAGCAGTTTTCTGTATTTATTGTTGCTTTTTTAAAAATGTTTTCAGGATGTTTTCTGCAGCAAAGTGTTAATAAAAGGAAAACAAACACAAGTTTAGGAGAGAAATTGTATTTTCCTGTTCATTACATTCATCCAGTAATGAGTATATTGATACATTCTAGTACTCTCTGTCCCTCAAAGTGTGTCTACTGTATCTCCCCAACAAGATGTGTGTCTTTGGCCTTCAGCGTTGCCGTAATGCAGAGTTCGTTGCCTTTGTACATCGTGTTTTTGTTGACTTGTAATGCTTACTGTAATAGATTATCATGTCAGAACGAGATTGAATCCCTGGTCTGTTATTTTTCCACAATCACATGCATACTGCATTGTTTTGCAGGAGTAGTTATGGCCTTCCCAACAAAGCCCGAGAGGAACCCGAAGTATTTACAGTATAAGTACATTTTATAACCCCATACGCATTATAAAAATGACTAAATAAAAAATAAATGTGCTAATTTATCTCTTCATAGGAAAATAATCATGACCATAAAGCTACTTTTCTTTGACACCATTACCTCACGTACAGTACTACAGACGGTATTCACATTATAAGGCCATTATGATGATGTAATTCAAGATAAGACCTGGAAATGATTTTCTTTACAGCATTGCGACAAGAAGCAAAACAATTTAAAATGGTAGAAAAATAAATTCCCTCCGTCCCACTGGGTGACCCATCGACTGCTGGACGAGCAGGACTCCAGAGGATGGATCCGTGCTAAATGTAGACGGGTGTTTCTTGTCCGGTCAGGAGTCTGAACATCACGGCAGGCATCGTCTTCATGTTGATCTGGCACAAGGAAAGACGTGATGAGACAGGGCGGCCATGTAAAGATTTTAATAGCTTAAATTGATCCAGTTACGACCATAATGCATCCTACTGGGACTTCGTTCAATCAACTTACATAAAGCTGCAATATCAAAACGAACATTTTTACAGAATGAAATCAGTCCAGGATGGATTGCATTTAGTGTGCAGCTGATTGTGTTTATCCTCAAACCATAACACCTCCACCTAGGGATGCACGATATAATCGGCCCCCTATCGGTATCGGCCTTAAAAC
>NW_015150636.1:483277-489633 GCF_000732505.1 Cyprinodon variegatus | reverse complement strand
GATTTCCCTTCTGGACTCTGTTGCTGCTCGCTCTCTAGGAACTCTGGGGGCGTCGCCCGCCGCAACTGCGGTCAAACCTCCGCGAACAGACTGAACTTTGAATCAGAGATCCGCCCCGCACCAGTTTGTTAAATAAATGCTTTGAACTTTCCCACTGCCTGTCTCGCCTTGAATACTGGGTCCATTATTCTGAGATCATTACAAGAAGGGGTCCACCCCTTTGGAATGGGGGTCGTTCGTTACTAGCCCGCAATATCCCATACCCATCTAAGTGACATTAATCGATTGCTTTTGTAATGACATTTTACATGTAATTTCAATATTTTACATAAAGACTGAATTACAAGAACATACTGATAACGTAGGCTATATGTATGGGTCAAATGTTTTGAGTTGTTTTTTTCCACCAATATAAAATGCAATATATTTCAGCACATGCCTTTTTAAAATGATAAATACAACAAACACTACAGAAACAACAGCTTAATAAAGAATTACTACATTGACATTTGACACTGATTTACTTTCTATTTACTTTCTGTTTTCTAACTTTAGACACAATATCAATGCTAACTCAGTCAATATCTTTGAATCAACCCAGGATAGCCAGACTAATGTTATGCTACTTACTATATTATAGGATATAATGGCGTATATATTGATTTTTCTAGGTTAGTTCATCCTCTGACAGTGAAATAACCAGTGGAACGTCTTCCCACAGCCAGCAGGCTGCTTGTTTTTGCAGCCAAATGCTGCACAGGGAGGCATTTTTACTGTGCGTCTCCGTAGCTTTATTTTTTTCCGGGCAATCAGCAATCTATTGAATAAATAGAGATCAGTGGCCTCATGTTCCTCATGCTTGAAATCTAAAGTGTAATGCCAATTGAAAAACACTAGGGGGCAGTATTTATCAGAAAGAGAAGTTTGTTAGAACAATGTTAGTTTAGTCAAATCACATGTCAAAACTCATGCAAATAAAAAAAATCTACAGCTGATATTTGATTGTTACTCATGTTTAGATAACCTTTGATATTTCTTCTCTGTTTTATTGTTTATACTTGATAAGATCATTTTCTGAACAACACATCTCGCCAATAATTACAAACATTCCTTATTAAAAACACTATTTCAAGGGTTTACCTTAATTTTGGTTGATCAGTATTTTGTTTGGGGATAACCCTGCCATAAAGGGATGTTTCACTACATGGATCTGAGTTTTAGTCCTAAAGCAATTCCAGTATGTGAAGAAAAGGCCCACGTGTCATTCTGTAAGGCTCAACGTGCTCAAATTGCTGCCTTGCAGTCTGACACGGTCTTACCTCGCCCACTGAGACCGACAGAGTTTGAACAATCTTCTCGTGTGCCATGGCAACAACACTTTGCCCGTTTATTTCGATGATTCTGTGTCCAACCCGGACCCCGCCTCGTTCAGCAATGCCGCCTCGCATCAGACTGCAGATCTGACCAAAACACATTAAGTTCAGAAGGAAAGCACTCGCGTCCTTAATGCTTGGAGACCTTCAGTCTTGGGGTTTTACTCACTATGCCGTTCTGAACACTGAAGCCGAGCTGATACTTGAGGTCCGGTCTCTTGATGAGGACTGTAGTAACAGGAGGGCAGCTGACAATGCTCAGCTTCACTTTCACCTGATTCTTCAAACCCTGGAAGATGTTGAATAAAACAGTTAGAAAGGGCCTTAATGCCATCATACCATCACTAAGATTTGGGCCCGGACGGCTCACACTGTACGACGAAACCACAGGGTTGAAAAGTTCCCAGCTCACAATGTTTGTTCTCTCACGCTGTGCGACCCAACGCTCTGATGCGATCTACTTGCTCACTGTACGTCTAAAAACCAGGTGGGACTCAGCTCCACAGTGAGATGGCGCTACTCGGACTCTTCTATCCGGAAGCCAAACCAGTAGAAGAGGAACATGAAGATCACTAGAGTGAAACGCGCTGCCTTGGATATTTGGGCAATTTTGTGCTGAAAGCCCTAAAAAGAAAAGGAGACGACGTATTTGGACAAAGACATGGCTGAGCTAACGTGGCTACTACGGTCTGTCAATTTGACAGAAAGAACACTTTCTTTAACATTAACCAGTTCCTTTCATAAACGTTAACTTTGTACAATCTCCTCAACCTCTTTCTCAGCCTACAGTTGGTTCCATTATGATGATTTAGTGTTTCTGGAAACCTCTTTTATCATCTTGCTGTTTGCTCTTAAAGTGAATTTACTTGTATTGCCATACTTAGCCTTGCAAACTATTTTTGGAATACCCTCACCATGCTGCGGTACAGGTCAGCGCTACTTGTGTGAAAAGAAGAAAGAAAAATGCAAGAGGATTGACTCCAATTCTTTTACACCAATCAACAGCTAAGGGCACCATTGGGACATCCTAATTAGGGAGAATGACTCCAAACATGCAACTGATTTTGGAGTGGTTAAAGCAACACTGTTCGATTTTTTGCACTTTTCAGGCCGCCTTTCCGGTCATGAATTCAAGTTGATTCAAGCCAACTTACAACCTGATCGTGCATCGTCTAGCGTACAGGGGGAACAAGGGGCGATCAGCCTCTCACGAATACCTCCCCATCAGGAATCATAAGATCGGGAGAAAATCAAACATGTTTGTAATTCAGTCGGCCATCATAAGGTGGCCGTGGGCAAATCGCTCAGTGGGCAAACAAGGATTCATCTTCTTCTTCTTCCTCTCAGAGGAAAACCCAGCAGCATGGCGGGGGGCAATGAGTGAAATGGAGTTCTTTCTTTAAAATTAGTAGTAGTAGCCACGTCTGCTCAGCCATGTCTTTGTCCAAATACGTCGTCTCCTTTTCTTTTTAGGGCTTTCAGCATAAAATTGCAAAAATATCCAAGGTAGCGCGTTTCACTCTAGTGAGCTTCATGTTCCTCTTCTACTGGTTTGGCTTCAGGATAGACGAGTTCGAGTAGCGCCATCTCACTGTGGAGCTGAGTCCCACCTGGTTTTTAGACGTACAGTGTGAGCAGGTAGATCGCATCAGAGCGTCTGGTTGCACAGTGTGATAATGTGCATTGTGAGCTGGGAACTGACGTTGTACGATGAAACCGCAGGGTTTTGTCGTACAGTGTGAGCTGTAGCTGCGTGCAACGATTGAAAAAAATCGCACATGCCCGGCTTAAAGCAGACTAATGGGTGTATGTAAAGTTTTGACCAGAACTGCACATCTGATGGTCCATGGAGTACCAAGCTAATGAGCTTACCTTAATGATGCTCTGACAGGTGGCCAATGGCAGTCCCACCAGACTCGTATCATTGATAGACATAATCTGGTCTCCCACACTTAGTTTTCCAGACCGAGCTGCAGGGCCGCTGTTCAGCATGCTGGCAAGGATGACAGTGGGCAGAATGGAACCCCAGCCGGACTCCACTATCACCACACCCAGACTCTCGCCTCTCTGCTTCTCCACGTACAGCTTAAACCGGGATAATAGAGCGTTTATGAAGCTATCGCTTTACATTGTCTGTAGGGAATAGGAATGCCATACCTCTTTACGGTTCTCTGAGTTTGAGAAATGGACAAGGTCATCATGGTACATTTCCTGGGAGTTGATGATGTCGCTGTACTGTTTGTGGCTCAGGTCTGTCGGGTTGATGCCGTTGGCACGGAGGAATTCTCTGTAGGCCACGCTAAAAGCCTGACCGATGGACTGTGCAATCAGCTGCGCCTGTGTAAAAGAAAATAAGTCTTTTGTGAAAGCTGCTCAACAGGAAGGTTATTCTAGGCAGAACCAAGTCAGAACCAAGTCCTGGTTTTGGTCCGTGAGCCGAACACCAAATATACCTTTAAGAATAGCCTTAAAAACTTAGTTTTTAATAAAACAATCATAAATAATTTATAGGGTTCAGAATATTCTGATTTAGCTCTGTAGTTATGCTGCTATAGGCTTTGGCTGCTGGAAGGCATAAAGGCAACTTTTCTTAATTTTGCTACACTCTCCTACTACTCCAATTTATATGCTGACGGTTCAGCTTTTCGCTTTCTCTTCTCTTGCTGTTTTTCATTTTCACAGTAGTTACATCTGGCCTGGTGTTTTGTTTAGTTGGGCCATCGTCATGGGTGGTGGGAGCAGGAGGGGCGGCTATTCCTTTGTTTTGTTTCTATGTATACTCTGTCAAATCAAAACCCCAGTTGGTTGTGGCAGAAAGACTGTCACACTTAGCCTGGTTCTTCAGGCGGTTTCATGGTGTTAAAAAGGAGATTTGCTCTCCACTGTTGTAAGATGTTAACCTGACTCCGCCAGATGGATTTGCTCCTCATATCCATCTGGAAACCTTCCGTTGAAGTAATTTTGGGAAGGGGCGAAAATACTGGTTAGCTGATTGGCCTATGTTGGTGATAGACGGGCCAAATAAACCAATCAGATCAACGAAGCATATGACGTACTAACAGAGCGACGACGAAAACACAACCACAAGCCAGGCTACTCTTACTGAAACCAGTCGGGAGAAGAGCAAAAACATCTTTTCCTCTGAGAAAAGCCTCCAGAGCAGTGTTTTGCTCTTCTTTCAGTGAAGAAATACTCTGTAATTCCGATAAAACTTGCTGGATAGCCACGCTAACGCTAGTTTCATCGGCTGAAGCCGCCATGTTCTTTAGACTGAACTGTCGCGCTTCTCGTTGCGTCACACCTCAACCCGCCTCAAAGCCAACGCTGATTGGACGTTCGTTTGGTGAACGGCTCCAAATTTTCTTTAACGGAGAGTCTCCAGACTGATCTGGATGGTCGAGATCAGGATGGTCTCATTTGGCTAGTAAGATGCATCATTTGTATAAAGAAATGCTGAAAAGTCCACAACACAATCCAAGTGACTGTCCACTGTCACTTTATTCTAGTCCAAGAGGAGTGAATGCTGCAAGTCAGGGGCTGAATGCAAGGTGGTGGGTTTCCTCACATCAAAAACATTTTCACCAGTTTGAATCATAAATGAAATTTCTGAATAGCTTGTATCTGGGATAGACTGTAATGTATTCTTTTAGCTAGGACTCTAACCGTATGGTTTTATTGAACTGACTTCTTTATTAAAGCTTCTTAATGTTGTGATTTGGTTAAATATATCCATCCACTTTCTGTCCGTTTATTGGGGTACTGGTGTCTATCTCCAGCTGTCTACCGCTGAGAGGAGGGGTCCACCCTGGACAGGTCTGCAGTCCATCGCAGGGCAAAACAGAGACAAACAACCATTCACACACACAATTACACCTAAGGAGAATTTAGAGAAGTCAATTAACCTAACAGTCGTGTTTTTGGACTGTGGGAGGAAGCCAGAGTACCCGGAGAGAACAGACCGATCTTAAGGGAGAACATGCAAACTCAAACTGGAAGGTAGCAGTGCTACCCAACGCTCCACTGAGCAGCCCTGGTTCAATATAAATAAGCTGAATTAGACAGAATTTAATTGGAAGGTAGAGGATCCATAAATTTATATTTTACTGGTTTATCGCACCAAGTCCCAATAAAACACGCTGAAGTTTGTTGTTAAAATATTAAAACATGCTCACATCTTCTGACTCAAAGACGTAGCAGATCATTCTGTACTGAGTCTTCCCTTCACTGGCTGAATCAGAGGACTCTGAGAAATCCTCAGAAGAAGCTTGGGGCACGCGTCTCCGGGCCATCAGAACCACAATGCTGCCGATGTCGGCAATGTAGGAGATGGTCCGCAGGGCACTGTCCATCATCGTCTCCTGCAGGCAGAGGAAAACAAGCAGGGTGTTTCAGATAACAAACACAGCAATTAAATCAAATCTGCTCGGAAGGAGTTACCGACCTGTGTGTCAGCATTGAGCACTTTGACAGCTTTAGTGGAGATAAAGAGGTCCACTTCAGTCATCATCTGAGAGTCTTCATCTTGGCTCTGTGGAGCAAAAATTATAAACAGACATTTTTCATGTATTTGTACAACTGTTATCAAACACTGATCCAAAGTAGGTCAGAAAAATAAGAGTGACCGCCTGTGTGGTTTAACAAAGCAAAACCGACACTAAAAATTATAAACACAGAAATATGTATTAACACATGCAACACTAAACACAACCAGGAATTTTATTTGATTTCCCATAACAGAGTGATGAAAAAAGTCTGGATTATAAAGCTTGAAAACAGTCAAAAAACAGATTTTTTTATGCATTCTAATCAAACACTGATACCGTAAAATGTTAAGATCTAATTTATGGAGTTTGTCATTGGCAGAGCATGCAGTCACACAACCAGGAGAATTTTTACCTGGCTTCTCTTTGAGATTGAGAGGTCTGGCTGCAGACCTGTACTGTCAGGACCCTGACCTGTACTGTAAGGACCCTGACTGCACTG